>NC_086321.1:333104050-333409350 GCF_036172605.1 Pelobates fuscus
TATGAAAGACAATTATTAGAAAAATATGGCTTTCCTTGCTTTTTTATCTGCCATTATATTTTATGTCTTTATGAGAACGCATGGGAATAATGTGTCTCTAAATCAATCATGAAATGTATCATTTACACCATTAATGGTACCGGTAGCAAAAGATAAATGATCACCACATTAAACTATGTGGAGTCATTTTCTGCATTAGAATGAGATTAAATGAAATAAAATATGGGAGATCCCTGTGTTATATAGTGGAAACCCAGAACTCTATCTCAATTAAGTACTAGTTTTCTCACAGTGTTGGCCCATGTGCTGAATAACATGGAAGGGTTATCTGTCAATCAGTAACATTAATGCCAAGGAGCTAGACCATCTTTAATGTGACAGAGGTTTACACAGCACCCTCTTGCTGTCAGATATCACACCTCCCAACTTTGGGAGATAAGTATATGTAATGGGGGAAATCATTGAGGCAAAAGGCTTTATATGTGTCCACTTCTACTGTGCAATCTGTACACACTGATTTCACAATTTGTGACATGGAATTTGTATTAAAGCGGCACTGTCATGCCATATTTACCTTTTCTCAACCGCTTCCTCTTCTGTTCCTCTTTCCTACTCCGTCTCTAGTGTCGGGAGGACCCTGAAGCAGGGGGCGGGATCTAGGAAGCAGCTCTCCTGTCCTCACATGAGCAATCTGTGTGGAGAGTTGCCGTGCGTTCCCATGGCAACATTCCACACAGCATCGCGCAGGAAGACAGGAAAGCTGTTTCCCAGACACATACTTACCATCACTGGACCACCAGGGCTGGCTGTGCCCCCCCCCCTCCTTTACCAAAGGTAATAAGAAGGGAGGTGGGGGGATACAGATTTAATATTCCTTTTTTTTAAAATGTATCTTTACCACCCCCACCCCCAGACAGCACCCCTACTCCCCACATATACAGCATCCCTTCTCCCCCACATACAGCACCCCTAACCCCCACATACACAGCACCCCTACCCCCCACATACACAGCACCCCTAACCCACACAGCACTCCACACACACACACACACACACACACACACACACACACACACACACACACACACACACACACACACACACACCACCTCTCACACACACAGCACTCCACACCCTTCCACACAAACACATACACTGCCCCCCTCAATGCAGTATGTGTGTGTGTGTGTGTGTGAATGTGTGTGTATTCAGCAGTCTTTATGTATTCAGCAGCCTGTATCTATTCAGCAGTCTGTGTGTGTGTGTATTCAGCAGACTGTGTGTATGTATTTAGCAGTCTGTGTGTACTCAGCAGTCTGTGTGTGTGTATGTGTGTATTCAGCAGTCTGTGTGTGTGTATTCAGCAGTGTGTGTATTCAGCAGTCTGTGTATGTTTTCAGCAGTGTGTGTATTCAGCAGACTGTGTGTGTGTATTCAGCGGACTGTGTGTGTGTGTATTATTCAGCGGACTGTGTGTATATTTGTGTGTGTGTATTTAGCGAACTGTGTGTGTGTATTTAGAAGTCTGTCTGTGTGTGTATTTAGCAGTCTCTGTGTGTGTCGGTGTGTGTATATATTAAGCAGTCGATGTGTGAATGTGTTCAGCAGTCTGTGTGTATGTATTGCATTTGTTGGAGATACTAATATATTTAAGCTTAATTTTATCTATTTAAATCATTATTTAAAATTTGTATAATTGAACTCTCTATTGTTGTGTTCTTCTTTTAAAACAGAAGATGTTAATTAGTTCAGACAACTGTACAAGTTGTTTTTTCTAAACCTAAACCTCAGTATTCAGGTTTAATTGTGGTGTTGGCACTTTGAGGGAAAAAAAGTTGGCATGTATTGCGGTTGGGCACTCGGGCTCAAAAAGGTTCGCCATCACTGCTCTATAACATCCCAGTTTTGCACAATATGCTGTTCAGCTACTGTCCTGAGACCAGATCACATAAGAATGCAACATTGCGCTACCAGTCCAAGGGCTGTTTAGAACAAATACTTCATTTTTGTATTTTCCAATTATTGTTCTAAGCATTTTTAGTTGATACAAATACTTGGCATGTGGTTACATTGATCTAACATTTGGCCTGCACATTGATTCCATAACAAGCAAATTATACACTAGATTAAGAGCACTTTTTAGAAATAAAACGCGCCCCAGTCCATTTGTCAGAAAACTCATGGTGAAGCAGATGCCTGTGTCAGTCAATTGTTAAGGGAATGATTTATGGATTTTTGTTTTTGAGTAGATGATAACATTCCCAGTAGAATAGATATACAAATATAATCTATACTAATTGTCTGCAAATGTATTCATAAACAGAAATGTCTGTGCATTCTTCCACTCACAAACGTTCCGACATGTCTTTGCAAGAAGCCCAACATGCAGATACATGCAAAGCATTATGGGAAACCATGCATATGATTTTTGTTTAAGTATCTTATTTTCCACTGAGGGATAGTATTGGAATCTAGTAGTTCCGCATTAATTCATTTTAGCCATCTGGCTAGCATAATAAGTAGTTTAAGGACCACTATAGTGTCAGGAAAACAAACCCGTTTTCCTGACACTATTTAATCCTTAGGGTCCCCCCACCCTCAGGGCCACCCCTTCCGCTGAGCTGAAGGGGTTAAAACCCTTTCAGCCACTTACCTTTATCCAGCGCCGGGCTACCTTGATGCTGGTGACCTCTCCTCCCCCTCCGCCGTCAGCTCCCGAGTGGAGCCGAATGTGCATGCGCAGCCAGAGCCGCACACACATTCAAGCCTCCCATAGGAAAGCATTTCTCAGTGCTTTCCTATGGACGTTCTGCCTGCTCAATGTGATTTTCGCATTGAGCGTCGGGGAAGTGCCTCTAGCGGCTGTCAGGAAGACAGCCACTAGAGGCTGGATTAACCCTGCAATGTAAACATAGCAGTTTCTCTGAAACTGCTATGTTTACATATGAAGGGTTAAAACCTGGGGGACCTGGCACCCAGACCACTTCATTGAGCTGAAGTGGTCCGGGTGAGTTTAGTGGTCCTTTACATTAAAATCGGAAACTAAGCTAACATATAACAATATGTAACTTTCTGACTGCTAGTCGGCTGCTATACTTGGGAATTTTTGGAGCTGAAACATCAGTCATCGAATGTTCTGTGTTTTTTACAGACTGTAATAGTAGGAGGAGCTGCAACAAGTTCATACAGCAGATTAAAATGGACAGCTTACTTTGGTGTGTAGGTACTAAGTTTGTAAAATTTACTTGTATGTTGCCGTATTCTGCTTGTGTTAAATATGGGTGCTTCAGCTGCTTTGTTTTGCTGTATTTGTGCATATGTGGGTTGTGTCACATTGTGTATGTGCATGAGCAGTTTGTGTTATTGGTTGTGTTATGTATGAATATGGGTTGCGTATCATGTTATGTGTGTGAATGTTTGCTGTGTATGAGGGACTGATTGTGGGATTGTGTGTGTAAGTGATGTTATATTGTGCATGTGCTATTGTGTGTCTATATGGACTGTCTGTGGTATTGCCTGTGTGAGGCTGTTTGTGGGGTTCTGTGTGTGTCTGTGATTTGTCAGTAGTGTTTGTGGGGGCTGTGTGTCTTTGCGTGTGGGCAGTTTGTATTATTTTCGTATGTGGGAGTCCTCTTCTGCAGCTGTGTGTGCATGTGTGATTGTGTGAGTAGATTCCTTGGTGTCCAGCAGGAACTGGATGAGCCAGGTACAGATCCAGAGTGGGGCTTCTGCAATGAAAATACGTCTGGCATTAGTAGATATCTATGAGCTTACTACATAAAACAACGCCCAAGTAGAGGTCTGGACAACTGCAGCCCAACTCTGTATCATTTGGTTTAGAATGGTCGAAATTCCTCTCTGTTTTGACATGTGGTGTCTCATGGTGTCTCAAGTACCCAACTGGTACTTCAAATCAGCAAATGGTACTTCAAATCAGCAAATTTCTTTCATAAGGCATCTACCGCAGTGATCGATTTTAAACGGAAACTGTAGGCACCCAGACCAATTTAGTTCTTTGAAGTGGTGTGGGTGCGGTGTCCCTTTTGCACTCAGTGCTGCAATGTTAAACATTGCAGTTCCAGAGAAACTGCAATGTTCACATTGCAGTTCTAAGTCTGCCCACAGTGGCTGTCTACCAGACAGCCACTAGAGGGCTTCCTGAATCGTAACAGACCTTTGGTCCGGTATCTGATGCTGGACTTCCTCACGCTCTGCATGAGGACATCCAGCATCAAGTTTTTCCCCATAGGCTGTCGCAGGGGGCAGAGTGTCGGCCCAGTGGTGAGGGTCATCGGCACAGGGATAAGGTAATTAAATAAATGGTTTTTAACCCTTTATTTACCCAAGCGGGGGGAGCGCGAGGGAGTGGGGAGGCAGATGGAGCTATAGTGCCAGGAATATAGTGCCAGGAATATACAGCTTTGTATTCCTGGCACTATAGTATCCCTTTAAATTCAATAACCACAGATACAAACCCAATTCTACTAGTGAAGGAAGGTAAATCAAGTGGAAGAAGGTAGGCAGGAGTGGGGAGAATAGACCTTTACACTAATCAGTGCTTCAGAGAAGGTATGTGTTACATTAATATCACCTGAAGCAGTAAAATATATACTTTATCTTAAGATTAAAGGGAGCCCCCTGGCACCGTAACAACTTCAACGGAATGAGCTTGTTATGGTGCCAGAAGGTCTCTGGTGCCCGACTACCTTTAGGAGTTAAATTGTTCCGGAACAATTTAACCCCAAAGTTTTTTCTCCAGAGGCAGTTAGCTTTGCCCCTGTCCCTACGGTGCTCTCAAATTCTTGAAATAGGAAGCCTCAGGCTCCCATGGCTTGAGAAACGTACGTATTTTTCTCGAGCCGTTATATGAATAGGGAAGCTACTGATTAGAACAGGGGTAAGCAACCTTTTAGTAGTTCTGGGCCAAAACAAGCTCTTGACGTCCCTGGATGTGCTGGTCCTGTTTTTTTTCCAGTTAAGGAGTGTATGTTGCTGTATTGAGCTTTTGAAATGTATGGGTGCTGAAGTTGCTTTGTAGCGTTGTATTTGTGCGTATGTTAGACATCCCGATATGCAAAACCTAATTTCAGGGACGTGGCTGCACCCTTCCCCCCATGCGTGCCCTCTCCACGCTGGCCCCCACACACAGTCACACACAACATATTACAACTATTTACACACACTATTAACAAACAGATACATTCCCATCACCTTGACACACAAATGCACACACTTGCATATAAAGACAACTTGACACACAGATGCCCACTGTCAGGTCCCGCGGGCGGCTGCAAGGGGAGGCTGCAGTCCGCTCGCGGCACTCACCCTCCAGCCGTCCGCGGTCCCCTTCTCCACGTGGGCTCGGCGAGCGGCATCCCTCCAGCCTCGGATGCCGTCCGCGTCTTCCTCCACGCCCCCCAGCGGCAGCATGCATGACGCTGCACGCTGGAAGACTGCCCAAGATATGTCACGCCGGGGTCAGTCACCTGACCCGGCATTAAAGGCACAGTGCCTCAATCACAGTGGGAGGTTTAGATATCTCCCACGTGTGATTGTTAATTCTGATTGGAAATTATCCAATCAGAATTAACCTGATGGTTTAAATACTTACCTTTCCTGTTCCTCCCTGCCCTGTTGTGGTCTTTGCTTTATAGTATTGATTCTGAACGTGTGATTTCTGGTTACGTACTCTCTGGCTTGTTATACTGACTTTGTGACTTTCTCCTACCCTTTGACCTCGGCTTGTTTCTCGTTATTCTGTTTTCTGGTTCCCCTTACTCGGCTTGTCTCCTGACTATTCTGTGTGTGCTTAGCCCGGCCACTCTAAGGACCGGTACTGCACACTTTCTGTGTGTGTGTCTGTGTGTGTGTTAGCGTGTTGGGTTCCCCGAATCGTGACATTACAACAGGGCCATAATGGAACCTGCTGACATACCCCAGCATTCAGTTAATCAGGAGGCTAGAATAGATGGCTTGGACCACCGTATGGATCAGTTTGCTCAAGCCTTACAGACCATACTGGTTCGTACTGCACACTTGCAGCCTGCCGTCCAGGAGGTGGCTGTTGCTGTGCCCGAACCCATTGCCACTCCAGTACCCGTTCCTGCTCATGTAGTCCATATGACACCGCCACAGCGCTATAGTGGTGACCCAGCTTTGTGTCGTGGTTTCCTCAATCAAATTGACATCCATTTGGTAATGAATCCACGTTCCTATCCCACTGACAGAACTAAAATTGCCTTTTTGATAAACCACTTGTCTGGGAGAGCTTTAGCATGGGCCAACCCCATGTGGGAGAATACGCAGATTTTCTGACAGCTTTCAAACGCACGTTTGATCAACCCAGTAGGGTTGCTTCTGCTGGCAAAGCTCTGCTTAGGGTCCGACAGGTTAACAGATCTGTAGCGGATTACACTATCGAGTTCCGCACTCTAGCAGCTGAGGTGGTTTTGAATAATGATGCCCTCGTTACAGCCTTTCAGGAGGGTTTGGCCGCTTACATCCTGGACGAAATAGCGTCCAGGGAATTGCCTGTCCTTCTGGACGATCTTATAGATTATATCATCCGTATTGATAATCATATTAGAGAGAGACGTAGTCAGAGGCGTATGTATACAAAGATGTTACCTGCTTTACCCAGTACTGCGTTACTGGCATTACCCCCTTCTAGCCAACCTCCCCCTGAAACCTTGCAATTGGGTGTTACTGGGTTAACTGAGGTAGAAAAATCATACCGAAGAAGGGAAGGGTTATGCCTTTACTGTGGGAAAAGGGGACATCTTCTAAGAACCTGCCCTGAATTGCGGGGAAAACTGCAGCACCCAAGGCCTATAGAGGGGTCGGCCTCGGGTGTTATGTCGTTTACCCCTCACGTCCCCATTACTAGACCGTTTATTACGGTCACCCTTTTTGTTGGAAATTCTACCGTGACTACCAAAGCCTTGATAGATTCAGGGGCTGCTGACAATCTTATGGATGAGTGTTTTGCTAAAACCACATCGTTGACTCTGATCCAAAAGGTCACTCCCTTGGCTGTGGAGGCCATAGACGGTAGACCACTGGAGAAACCTCTGGTGACCCATGAGACCAAAGAACTGGTTATGTCTGTGGGTGCCTTGCACAAGGAAAGATTGTCCTTTCAAATAATCAACTCCCCTACAGCCTCTATCGTTTTGGGCTTCCCCTGGTTGGTTAAACACAATCCGATGATTGATTGGGGTTGTTTAGAGATTCTCTCCTGGGGGAAATCTTGTCAAAGGGAATGTATGACTCGTGTTTGTCCTGTTGGCTTGCTTAATGTACCCACAGCCAAACCACTTTCTGTTGATGTTCCTCCTGTGTATGCAGACCTAGCTAAGGTGTTTGAAAAAAGGGAGGCAGATAAACTACCCCCGCACCGTGAATATGATTGTGCCATAAACCTCTTACCTGGTACTATGCCGCCTAGGGGTAAGGTATACCCTCTTTCTGAAAAAGAGAACCAGGTAATGGAGGAGTAAATACTGGATGCCTTAAGTAAAGGTTTTATCAGAAGGTCCTCCTCTCCTGCTGGGGCTGGTTTCTTTTTCGTTGCCAAAAAGGAGGGTGACCTACGGCCTTGTATAGACTACAGGGGCCTGAACAATATAATGATTAAAAACGCCTACCCTATTCCCCTCATCACGGAGTTGTTTGACCGGGTCAAAGGTTCTAAATACTTCACTAAATTAGACCTCAGGGGGGCTTATAACCTTGTTCGTATAAAGGAGAATGATGAGTGGAAAACAGCATTCAATACACGTAGCGGACATTATGAGTATCTAGTCATGCCTTTTGGACTGTGTAATGCTCCCGCTGTGTTTCAGGACCTCATAAACGATGTCCTCAGGGATCTATTGCATGTCTGTGCCGTGGTGTACCTTGACGACATCCTTGTATATTCCCCTGATTTACAGACACATCATAATCATGTTAGGATGGTGCTTGAAAGGTTATTACAGAACGGACTTTATTGTAAATTAGAAAAATGTTTGTTCGATCAGACCTCGGTGCAATTTCTAGGATACATAATATCCGAACAGGGTTTCAGTATGGATCCTGCTAAATTAGAAGCCATACTATCCTGGCCGCTTCCCCAAGGTCTTAAGGCTATCCAGCGTTTTATAGGATTTGCCAACTATTACAGGAAATTTATAAGAAACTTTTCACCACTTATCTCCCCTATAACGAAGCTGACTAAGAAAGGTCTACACCCTAGGGTTTGGACTTCTGAAGCCCTTAAGGCCTTCGACACTCTCAAGAAGGCATTTGCCTCTGCTCCAGTACTACGCCACCCTGATCCTTCTCTTCCCTTTGTTATGGAAGTGGACGCTTCTGAATCAGGTGTGGGAGCAGTACTGTCACAGAGGTCATCGTATGACGAACCCCTCCATCCCTGTTGCTACTTTTCAAAAAGGTTATCTGATCCGGAAAAGAATTACGATGTTGGGAACAGGGAACTATTAGCTATTGTGTTAGCTTTTAAGGAATGGAGGTACTTATTAGAGGGTTCTAGACACAAAGTTATGGTCATAACAGATCATAAGAACCTCTCCTATATAGCTGATGCTAGAAGGTTGTCCGCCCGGCAGGCTAGATGGTCTCTATTTCTTTCACGCTTCCAATACGTTATTACCTATAGACCTGGTTGCCGTAATGCCAAAGCTGACGCTATCTCTCGACAGTATGAACCTCTAGAATCTGTTAACCCAACCCCTGAACCTATTGTACCTGCGTCTCAGATAATAGCTGCTACCCGTTTGGTTGTTTCGTCTCTTGTTCTTGAGAATATTAAGACATACCAAACTCAAGCACCCCCTGAGACGCCTGTTGGCAGACTATACGTTAAAGTGAATGACAGAAAGAAGTTGTTAACTTTATTTCACACCGCCAAAACTGCTGGTCATCCGGGGGTTACCAAGACTTATAAGGGCCTCCTTCAACAGTTCTGGTGGCCTTCACTCAAGCGAGACGTAGTGGATTTTGTGCAGGCTTGTTGGGTCTGTACGCAGTGTAAGTCCCCTAATGTGAGACCCCAGGGTCTCCTGATGCCTCTATCGGTACCCAAGAAACCATGGACCCACTTATCCATGGATTTTATTGTAGACCTTCCTCCTTCCGATGGTCAGACCGTGATATTAACTGTGACGGATAGGTTCTCTAAAATGGCGCACTTTGTTCCGCTTAGGAAACTGCCTTCTGCGATTCAACTTGCTCAGGTGTTTGCCAAGGAAGTGTTCCGCTTGCATGGGGTACCTCAAGATATAGTATCTGACAGGGGTCCTCAATTTGTCTCTCGGTTTTGGAGGGGTTTTTGTGCTGAGATGGGGGTCTCCTTGTCGTTTACTTCCTCCTATCACCCGCAATCTAATGGTGCAGCCGAACGTGCTAATCAGTCTGTGGAATTGTATTTGCGCTGTTTCACTAATGCGCACCAGGATGACTGGTCTCGCCTCCTTCCGTGGGCTGAATTTGCCAGGAATACGGTGTCTCATTCGTCTACTGGCTTAAATCCTTTTGAGGTTGCTTATGGGTTTCGGCCTACCGTCCTTCCCGGTGCGTTCTCCGACAAGGGAATGCCCGCTTTGGACCAGCACCTCGCCTCTTTGCGGAAGATGTGGGATCAGGTCCATGTTGCGCTGTCCCGTTCAGCGGCAGCTCAGAAGAAGTTTGCTGATCGCCATAGGGGTGCGGCCCCTTCCTATGTTCCGGGTGATAGGGTATGGTTGTCCTCCAGGAACCTCCGCCTCAGGGTTCCCTCGATGAAGTTCGCTCCCAGGTTCCTTGGTCCCTACAAGGTGTTACGTAGGGTTAACCCCGTTTCCTACTCCCTGGACTTGCCCCCTTCCATGCGCATTCCGAACACGTTTCACGTTTCGCTTTTGAAGCCCTTGCTTTGCAACCGGTTCTCTCGTCCCCTCGGGCGGCCTGTTTCCCCTCGCGCTGTCCCCAGTGATGTGTACGAAGTGGCTGCCCTTCTCGACTCTCGTGTTTCTAGGGGTCGGCTGCAATATCTGGTGGAATGGAAGGGGTACGGCCCTGAGGAGCGTTCTTGGGTTTCGTGCTCTGATCTGCACGCTCCCTCTTTGGTCCGCTCCTTTCATGCCCGGTTTCCTTTGAAGCCTTCTGCTTCCCGCCCTCTGGGCGGTCTTCGAGGGGGGGGTGATGTCAGGATCCAGCGGGCGGCTGCAAGGGGAGGCTGCAGTCCGCTCGCGGCACTCACCCTCCAGCCGTCCGCGGTCCCCTTCTCCACGTGGGCTCGGCGAGCGGCATCCCTCCAGCCTCGGATGCCGTCCGCGTCTTCCTCCACGCCCCCCAGCGGCAGCATGCATGACGCTGCACGCTGGAAGACTGCCCAAGATATGTCACGCCGGGGTCAGTCACCTGACCCGGCATTAAAGGCACAGTGCCTCAATCACAGTGGGAGGTTTAGATATCTCCCACGTGTGATTGTTAATTCTGATTGGAAATTATCCAATCAGAATTAACCTGATGGTTTAAATACTTACCTTTCCTGTTCCTCCCTGCCCTGTTGTGGTCTTTGCTTTATAGTATTGATTCTGAACGTGTGATTTCTGGTTACGTACTCTCTGGCTTGTTATACTGACTTTGTGACTTTCTCCTACCCTTTGACCTCGGCTTGTTTCTCGTTATTCTGTTTTCTGGTTCCCCTTACTCGGCTTGTCTCCTGACTATTCTGTGTGTGCTTAGCCCGGCCACTCTAAGGACCGGTACTGCACACTTTCTGTGTGTGTGTCTGTGTGTGTGTTAGCGTGTTGGGTTCCCCGAATCGTGACACCCACACTGGCACATACACAGATACACACACTGGCACAGATACACACTAGCACATACACACAGATACACAGTGACACACAGATACACACACTAGCACATACACACAGATACACAGTGGCACACAGATACACACACTGGCACATACACACAGATACACACTGACACACAGATAAACACACTGGAACATACACACAGATACAGACTGACACACAGATCCCCACACTGGCACATACACACAGATACACACTGACACACAGATAAACACACTGGAACATACACACAGATACAGACTGACACACAGATCCCCACACTGGCGCATACATACAGATACACCCTGACACACAGATACACACACACATAATCTGACATACACAGCAGCCACCTGTTACCTTACCTTTTGGGGTCTGGGCTGAGGTTGATGGGAGTGAGCATGTAGCTGCTCACTCCAGCCTCTACATGCTGCCTCTATCCTCCTACTCCCTCCCATGTGGCTGTCTTTTTAGCTGGGAGGAAGTGACACAATATCACTTCCATTGTATGTCAGATTGTGTGTGTGATTTCGGGGATATTATTTATGGTATGTGGGTGTCAGGGACCCGCATTAACTATGCAGGAGTATTCTGGAACTACCGGGAGACTTGGGATGTCTGGTATGTGGTCTTTTATATTGTATATGTTCATGGGCATGTGCCTTCAAGTGGCTATGGAATGTAGCTCATATCAGAGGCGTAGCTAGGGCACTTGTCACCTGGTGGAAATCTATACTAGCACCCGCCAGCCCCTCACACACACATTTACAGGCACACACTGTTACCGTGGCACACACACTGTTACCGTGGCACACACTGTTACCGTGGCGCTTACACACACAGTCACACACAGACACAGTAACACAAAATCACATACACAGTTACAGGCAAACACACAGTCACACAGCGAGTCACAGTCACACACACTGTCACCAAATCTGCCTCCTGATTCCTACCTTTAGGAACACTGGTGGCAAAGGAGGAGGAGAGACACATTCCCTGGTGTCTAGTGGTTGGGGAAGCAGGTACTGCTTGCTGCTTTCCCGTCTGCAGTCTGCCGTTTCCAGTAAGGCATGGCTGGGCCTGTGGCTGCCTAAGACAGCAGAGGAAGTCTCTGTGGCTACTACTTTGATGGAGGTGGCAACGCCCAGGGCAGCCCCCAATAGTTTCGCAGCAGACTCATATTACTCTCAGCCAGTTGCTACACAAGTAAAAGTGTGCATATACTCAGGATAGTAAGTATCATATTAGTGGGGATCAACCTATTTTTCCTTAATAAATGTACGTTTTCAGTAAAAAAGGGTTGTCTCTAAATGAAACCACAGTAAAACAAACAAACAAACAAACAAAAAAAAGCTAAATATATATCTGCATTTTTGAAACTCTAAAGCAAGCATTTCAAACTCGAGTCCAGCGGCCCACAATGAATATCTTTGCGGCCCAGCGAGCCGCGAGTTTGACATGCTTGGTAAGGTAAGGCAGAGTAGGCACCTGCTGTCCCCACGTTGCAGGTGCCTAGTCTGCTAAAATTTACCCAACCGGGTGGAGAGGAAGCTGGCGGCAGTGAGGGAGTGCAGTCTGTTCTTCCTGCTCCTCACTACTCGCATGTGCCTTCTTTGGTGATGCTGGGTGCTAGAATATGATGTCATTCCGGGCTGGCATCACTAAGCTGAACAGTAAGGGAAACCTCTAGATAGAAGAGCCCCACTGGCCCCAAACCAGCTCCCAAAGGTAGGGAGCAATCAAATACAATGATGTGAGTGTGTGCAAGAATGTGTAAATGTGTGTGTGTCTGTCAGTGTGTGTGTGTGTGTGTCTGTCTGTCAGTGTGTGTGTGTCTGTCTGTCAGTGTGTGTGTGTCTGTCTGTCTGTGTGTGTGTGTGTGTGTGTGTATGTCTGTCTGTCTGTCTTTGTGTCTGTCAGTGTGTGTGTGTGTGTCTGTCTGTCAGTGTGTGTGTGTGTGTCTCTCTATGAGTGTGTGTGTGTCTGTCTGCCAGTGTGTGTGTGTGTGTGTGTCTGTCAGTGAGTGTGTCTGTCAGTGAGTGTTGCGATGGCCGTGGCTGGACAGTGGAGGACCTGGAGGTTCATGTAGGCACGCAATGCCATCTCACATTCCGACGTGATGCTGACGTGCTCCACCTTTTTTGAAGGAGTAGCAGGAGGATCTGCTTTGGCGCAGGGTGTGGATGGTGCCATTGGGGGTATACCAGAGGCCGGTATCCGGAGTTGCATACTAGAAGCGGCAATGTGAGTGGAATCTGCTTGTTGGCTAATATTGTTTGTTTTTTAAACAGGGGCAGGGGTTTAGTAGAATGGGGTGGGAGGGGGCTGGGATTTAGTATAGGGGAGAACTGGAATTTAGTATAGAGGAGGATTGGGATTTAGTATGGAGGAGGACTGGGATTTAGTATGGAGGAGGACTGGGATTTAGTATATGGGGGGCCTGGGGTTTAGTAGAGGGGGGGAGTGGGATTTAGTAGAGGTGGGCTGAGGTTTAGTAGAGGGGGGCTGGGGTTTAGTAGAGGGGGGGCTAGTGTTTAGTAGAGGGGGATGCTGTTTTTTTTCCTTTTTTTTTAATACTGTACTTTTCAAAATGAACCTAGGTTTCTATAAATATAGTTTTTTTTTGTGGCCCACATAAACTTAAACCTTGTTTATTGGCTGGGCTAGCCTTTAAGTTTGACATGCTTGCTCTAAAGGAATTCAGTCTTTTGTGTTGCTATAATTTTATACCTTACCTTGAGCTTTGATAAAGTGTTTAATGCAGAATCTCAGCAGGAGGAATATTAGCAGGGAGAAATCTTTCTCCAGCAGATCATAAATACTTTACCGTGGGCATGAGTACAAGTCAGCTTTTTAGAAAGATTATTAAAAAAGCTGCAGGCATTTTCCCTTCATAATAGTAAGCATTGCCCTGATTTCAGATTAAAATTCTTAAAACAAGTCAAATGTGCTGGTATGCACTGAACAAAGAAAGGAAAAAGGTCTGTAAAAAACATTTACCTAGATGACATCTATTGCTCCAAATAGAACTATTTTAATTGAAGAAAATATCAAAAAGATCTGCGAGAAATTAAAAAATTAAAGGCACAACACAGGGCATTTTTTTTACTTGCATGCCAATTGGCATATTTGTTCCACTGCCTCTCTGACATTTGTATCAGTGATCATCATTTTTCCCCAAAGTGGATGAGATGCGGCTCGCAGGTCTTTTGCAGGGCCGCCATCAGGGGGTGACAACCATGACGGTTGTCACGGGCCCGGCGGTCCTGGGGGGCCCGGACTGCTTTGGCAGTCCAGGGCCCCACAATTACTTTCTGCACCTATATACAGCGATGATCGCTATATATAGGTGCAGCCGCGGGCCCCAGCTGTACTATACAGCATTTCCCTCTCTCTCTAACTCCCGCGAGATGTGCGGCTGTTAGAGCGTTGCCATGGCAACGCTCCGCGCGGCGCGCACACCAGATCTCGCGGGAGTGAGAGTGAGGAGATGCTGTATAGTACAGCTGCAGTCCGCTGGGCCCCCTCTGCAAATATAGGGAGCCGGGGGGTGGGGGGGGGGGGGCCCACAATGGCACCGGACCGGACCACCAGTGATCATGGAATCTCCCCCCTCCCTGGACCAGGTAAGAAACAGGGAGGGGGGTATTACTTTTATTACATTTACATGCATACACTACTAAACACACACACACACACACTGCATCCACAACACTAACACACACACTGCATCCACAACACTAACACACACTCTGCATCCACAACACTAACACACACTCTGCATCCACAACACTAACACACACACTGCATCCACAACACTAACACACACACTGCATCCACAACACTAACACACACTCTGCATCCACAACACTAACACACACTCTGCATCCACAACACTAACACACACTCTGCATCCACAACACTGACACACACACTGCATTCACTACACTGACACACACACTGCATCCACAACACTAACACACACTCTGCATTCACTACACTGACACACACACTGCATCCACAACACTAACACACACACTGCATCCACAACACTAACACACACTCTGCATCCACAACACTAACACACACTCTGCATTCATTACACTAACACACACAGTGCATTCACTACACTAACACACACACTGCATCCACAACACTAACACACACACTGCATCCACAACACTGACACAAACACTGCATCCACAACACTAACACACACACTGCATCCACAACACTAACACACACACTGCATCCACAACACTAACACAAACTCTGCATTCACTACACTAACACACACGCTGCATTCACTACACTGACACACACTCTGCATTCACTACACTGACACACACACTGCATCCACTACACTAACACACACTCTGCATCCACAACACTAACACACACAGTGCATTCATTACACTAACACACACACTGTATTCATTAAACTAACACACACACTGCATTCACTATACTGACACACACACTGCATTCACTACATTGACACACACTCAATCCACTACATTGACACACACACACTGCATCCACTGCACTGACACACACACTGCATCCACTGCACTGACACACACTCTGCATCCACTGCACTGGCACACACTCTGCATTCATTACACTAACACACACTCTGCATTCATTACACTGACACACACTCTGCATTCACTACACTGACACACACTCTGCATTCACTACACTGACACACACACTGCATCCACAACACTGACACACACCCTGCATTCACTACACTGACACACACACTGCATCCACAACACTAACACACACTCTGCATTCACTACACTAACACACACACTGCATCCACAACACTAACACACACACTGCATCCACAACACTAACACACACTCTGCATTCACTACACTAACACACACACTGCATCCACAACACTAACACGCACACTGCATCCACAACACTAACACACTCTGCATCCACAACACTAACACACACTCTGCATTCATTACACTAACACACACACTGCATTCATTAAACACACACTGTATTCACTACACTGACACACACACACTGCATCCACTACACTGACACACCCACTGCATCCACAACACTAACACACACTCTGCATTCATTACACTAACACACACACTGCATTCATTAAACACACACTGTATTCACTACACTGACACACACACACACTGCATCCACTACACTGACACACCCACTGCATCCACTACACTGACACACACTCTGCATTCATTGCACTGACACACACTCTGCATTCATTGCACTGACACACACTCTGCATTAATTACACGGACACACTCTGCATTCATTACACTGACAAACACACTGCATCCACTACACTGACACACACACTGCATTCATTACACTAACCCACACACTGCATTCATTACACTAACACACACTGCATTCATTGCGGGGGGAGGCCGGCCGGGCGGGGGGTGGGGGTGTGTGGGGGGCCCAGACTTTGTGCTTTGTCAGGAGCCCGAAAAATTCTGGTGGCGGCCCTGGTCTTTTGTATCGTAAACTTTTTTTTTTCTAATTTTCTTGAATGAACAGGGCATTGATTCATGGGACATATGTAGCCGTATATTCTCTGCAAGGTTCCTCTCCATTGGTGTAAGATTTGTTTGTCTTTCTTGAACATTTCATGCATATTAATAAATATTTAATTTTTGGCATTTTTAAAAATATTTTGTTTATGTATTTTTATATATGTATATTTGATATATATATATTTTTTAAATATTTTAATATTTTAAAAAAAATCTAATTTTTATCCAATAATATTAAACAGAGGTAGGTTGATGAAGACCCTGCTCAAATAAAGGGATATTACTAGAGTTGAGCGAACCCGAACTGTACTGAAAATTAGGCTTTTGGACCCCGGACCCGAACACGGACATATCACTGTATGTTCGGGTTGGAGTTTGGAGTTCGTCGATTTAATTACGTGTTTTGAAAGGCCGCAGGGCAGCCAATCAACAAGTGTTTGACTTGTGTGCCCTTCGAAGCCATCCCAGCCATGCCTACTAATGGCATGGCTGTGATTGGCCAGTGCAGAAAGTGACCCAGCCTCTTTAGAAGCTGGTCACTTAGTATTAGTAAATTATGCCCCTACTCGCTATACCGCGAGTAGGGGGCGTGTCTATTAAACAGTGAGCAGCCTGTGGCTGCTCACTGTTAAAAAAAAAACAAAAAACATTCCACCCTCCTGAGGTCCCATCCGCGACGCGTGAGTGGGGGCTTTTAAACTAAAGGAGGGGCCTATTGCCCTAAATACCAATAAGTGGGGGGAATGTCCTCCCCCCCGGCCCCCATCCAGGTGTCCGCTCAACTCTAGATATTACATGTTGCTACATATAAGCCCTCCATTTACCTTCTATAACACGGCGGCTTTCCTTAATTAAGGGCCCCCACCGTCGCACAGGGGTGGGGGCAATAGGTTTTTTGTTTTGTTTTGTTTTTTACAGTCACTGTTTACTAGACACACCCCTACTCGCGGTATAGCGAGTAGGGGCTGACTTTACTAACACTAAGTAAGCCGGACCCGAACATCAAGGTGTCCACTCAACTCTAGATATTATATGTTGCTACATATAAGCCCTCCGTTTACCTTCTATAACACGGCGGCTTTCCTTAATGAATTGCATGGAGCATCGGGTATTAATGATGTCATATTTTATACAAAAGATAGTAAGGCTTGCACAACATTGATTTATGGCTGAGAATTTTAGGTCCATAATTCAGCAACAGTTACTTTTTCATAGATTGCTTGTTGGTGATTTAAACAAAGCCATTGTATGTTAAATACGCCTGAAGTGAGGCATTAAGAACTGTTGGGTGCTCGGGCATGTGTAAGACATTGGAGATAGCGAGACAGAACAAAGCCGGCTGTAATTATACCACCTCGTTCCCCTAGTGTTAACAAATCAAACTGGACACGGACATGCATAAAAGCCTGGAACATGTGTGTTCCATAAAGACCTGTGACCCGCAGCTGCAGCTTTGTGCTTGACACCAAGTGACAAGCTCTGAACATCTACCTCCTTCCCCAATATCTCCCCCCTCGCAGCACATCTGGGGCATATTTCAAAACTCCTGCTAGTGTTACCTTCCCCAGGGCCACAGCTGCAGGAGGTCCAATACTATGTTACAACACAGCAATATTCCTTGACACATACTGGTTGAAAAATTAACTTACTGAGCTCTCTATTCCTGGATTGGTTTCTACCATCTGTATTTAAGGATCTCTATGATTATTTTATAAACAGAATAATATTTTTCCTGAAAAAAGCCTCATGCACTTATATTATATGATTAGCGTCCAGAGGGGCTAAAATGTTTTATGCATTGCTATTGTACTCTGAGAAGCAGGGTTTAAAACTGACTCTTCACTAGCCATTATGTAAGATGTATTTGAAAAATACAATTTAAAATAAAATATTAGGAAGCATAAGATTTAAAGATTAGTGGCAGTTTTATGCATTTGTTAATACCATGCTGTGACCAGGGCACTTAACACATTGTAAGAACATTCTGAATGTTGAAAGGTTTGAAACATGGATGTTTTTAGAATCTAAGGACCATATGGACGTCCGTTCACACATAGAGAATTTATTTAGGATGTAATCAGTGAAGCAGCTTTATACGAAATGTTGAACCTGTTTTTTTGGGAAATTTTAATTATTTCAGTAATCTGTTGGCCATCAAAGAACTATACGAAATGTAGGTAAAATCACATGACTGGTCATCACTAATGCAAGTAACTACTTCTCAGACCTTTTCTAACCAATCATTACTACAGGTTGAGCCAAACGTCAGAGCAGGATTTGGCAGATAAATAACTTTGTTGCAGTTACATACTATAACTAAGTCTTGGGAATTTCATCATTGGCAATTTCACAAGGATCAATGAGTGAAAATAGCGAAATTTTATTTTCAAAACTAAGACAACTGTACGGCGAGCGGATTTCAAGAAACACCCAGATTAATTGGCTTCCATGTTCGGCCGACCTTTCAGCTTCTGATTACTTCCTGTGGGGATATCTGAATGAGCGTGTGTACGTGAACAACCAGCGATCACCTGAGCTGCTCAAGAGGAATATCCGTACAGAAATTCAAAGCTAGAGCTTCAAACATGAGCTAATGTTATGAACAATGCAATCGAAAGATTGACTTTGTGAGGCGGCAAATGGAGCTCATTTAAAAGATGTCATCTTCTGTACCTTGTCAAACAAATCTCCATACGTTTAGCATTCATTGTATGTAAGATCATTGAAATTTGTTCATTATTAAAAAGGTTATTGACTCGTGAAACCCTACATTGAATTGTGGCCCACTCTTTAGTAACCATTATTTTCTACCATGTACCACTAATATTAACTTTATTTACACAAGCTCCCCTGTGAGAACTTCTACGGAATCCAATTCACTTTTGTAATTAAGATTGTACTAGTGTTCCCCTGGCCACTTCAAAGAACTCCATGTGATATGTGTACCAGAGCTTAAGAAGACACAGTAAGGAATAGATATGAAACTATCTTTGTCTTTTTTTTTTTTTTAAATCTAAAATATAAAATGGAATTAGTCAATTTATTTTTTAACACAGAGATCTATGGCAAAAATTGCAGGATGCTCCAAAGATTTATGAAACGGCAAAGTATTCAATCTTTCATAAATATTTTATTTCTTCTTTATAATCATTGACAGAGCAAAATATAGTCAATTCATCCATCCATCCATCTATCCATACCTACAGATTCATATTCTAGCTCTGTCTACTCTTAAGCCTTTTCCACCACCACATCAATAACACTTTACTTATTTTATGGGTTGGGGCCATCAGCTTCTTCATTAGACCTCCCAATGTCAGATATGGGATCTTCCTTTTTTGCCCATGCTAACTCTCCTCCTGTATCAGTAGGGTAAGGAAGATGGGACAGGAAAAGGCAGAATAAAATTATAATGTTAGTGGTTAGTGTTAAAAAAATGTTAGTGGTGAAATTTATGCTTTTGTAAAACACTTTCAGACAGAGGCTTTGGAGAGTACCCCTTCTCCTTTTCCTCTCGACATTCTGGTTTGGATGTTGAACTTTACATGACCGAGTGATACTCTGTTCTCCAGGGGGAAATGCCACTAGTGGCTATCATGAAGACAGACACTAGCGTCTAGCGGTATGTTTGACCCCTGCAATTATAACGTTGCTGTATCTACTAAATGTTAATGTTTTACTTTGCAGGTTTATAACTAAAGGGCTACAGTACCCAGACCACTTCCTTGAGATGAAGTTTTATCGGTGCCTTTAATGTTCCTTTAAGGTGGCTGAACTTTCCATGGATTTTATGGAAAATAAACACAAAAGTATAATAAAAGGCAGAGTGTCTATCATTAAACAAGATGCAGCTGTATATTATTAAAAACAGTGAATAAATTAAAGGCAGCCTGAAAATTTCTACCAATTAAGGTCAGTTAACAATATGTTATAAGTTACCTTAGCCTAACCTTCTGCCTCTAAATAGATTGTTGGTTTTTGAAAGGCGTATAGTCCAATTTCTTCTAAAAAAGTGCAAACAATATTCAAAGGTTTCAAGATAATTGACATTTTGACATAATTCATTGGAATAAAAATTATGTTTCTTGAGGGGGTAAAAAGTCAAGAAAAAAAAGATTTCGGGATTTTTTTGATCTCAGCTTTGCACTCAGTTTGGGTCCAAACACATGTGAGAGATTGTAACAAGGCTTTAATACCAAGCAGAAGATAAGAGGTAAGGTGTGATGCCAACTGGCCCATCTGCGATGCAGTCCTACTAGCTAGCATTCTGGGCTAACAGAGCGAAGAATAAAATTGATCAAAGCAGTTATTATATATGTGGGTGACAAGGTAATTTTCAATAGAAATTTCATCTTGCTGGTGGAATCCGAAATGTATCGACCAAAGGATACACTTAGCAGCAGAACATCCATCTGTTTCCACCCAGAAGGTCACAGCAGTGGATGCTCGAAATGTGCATGCATCTGAACTTCACCAAATGATGTGCTCTATACTAAGCAAACATAATTAATCAATCCAATGAAAAATTCTACATTAAAAAATAAAATAACAACCCATCCAGTACTAACCTTCACATCAAAGGTCCGCACAGCAAGCAGGGAACATTATCAATGAGGCCATTGTTAGGTGGGATGAGATTTTTCCTGCATGTTGTCGACACCCAAGAAAGTAGCATCTTTGATTTGAAGGTTTGTACTGGAATGATTATCATTTTTTAAACTATTACTGTGACGATACCAATCTCGCCACTGTGCATTGGAGGAGCCTGGTTGCCCACCTGCTGCCTTTAGACTATGGCCCCATGTTGAAATGCTTGATTTTCCCCTGCAAAGACACGAAAGCCGGGTCATTCGGTGCTTGCCCTGTTTGAGCGGTGATACCCCAGATAGCTATGCCATGGAGCCCATTCATATAATGAAAGGCTATGGGAAAGACTTTGGCTCCATGGCAATTGAACACAGGGGCGGGCTGGGCCGGGGGGCAGGGAGGCAATTGCCCCCCAGGCCGCCCGAAATTCTTTTAGGACCGGCCACGGCGGGCCGGCCCTTTAAATGCTGCAGCGCCGAGCGCTGTAAAGAGCGCTCAGACGGCTGCAGCTGCTTTTCCTTCCCTCCCTCCCCTCCCCTGTAGCGTGGCCGAGCTGGTCTCCGGTCCGCGGTGTCCGGCCGGAGTGATAGGAAGGTGCACACTCAGTGTGCACCTTCCTGTCAGTCCGGCCGGTTACAGGAAACAGAAACTCCTGTTCCGCGAAGAGGGGAGAGTAAGAAGAGGGGAGGGAGGGGGAGAGTAAGAAGAGGGGAGGGAGGGGGAGAGTAAGTAGAGGGGAGGGGGAGAGTAAGAAGAGGGGAGGGGTAGAGTAAGAAGACGGAAGGGGGAAAGTAAGAAGAGGGGGGGAGTAAGAAGAGGGGAGGGGGGAGTAAGAAGGAGGGGAGATAAGAAAAAGAGGGGGGTAAGAAGAAGAAGGGGGGAGTAAGAAGAAGAAGATGAGGGAGTAAGAAAAAGAGGGGGGAGTAAGAAGAAGAAGGGGTGGAGAGTAAGACGAAGAAGGGGTAAGAAGAAGAGGGGGGAGTAAGAAGAAGGGGGAAGTAAGAAGGAGGGGAGATAAGAAAAAGAGGGGGTAAGAAGAAGAAGGGGGAGTAAGAAAAAGAGTGGGGAGTAAGAAGAACAAGAGTGGGGAGTAATTAGAAGAAGGGGTAAGAAGAAGAGGGGGTAAGAAGAAGAGGGGGAAGTAAGAAGAAGGGGGTAAGAAGAAGAAGGGGTTAAGAAGAAGAAGTGGGGGTAAGAAGAAGGGGGAGTCAGAAGAAGTAGGAGGGTTAAGAAGAAGAAGGGGGGAGTAAGAAGAAGAAGAGGGGGGTAAGAAGAAGGGGGGAGTAATAAGAACAAGGGGGGAAGTAAGAAGAACACAGGGAGGAGGGGGTTAAGAAGAACACAGGGGGGTGAGGAGAACACACAGAGGGAGGAGTGAGAAGAACACAGGGAGGGTGGAGGGGGGGATGAGAAGAGCACAGGGAGGGTGGGTGAGTGTGAGAAGAGACTAGGGGAGGGTGGGGGAGAGGAGAGACCACTAAGGGGCAAGGGAGAGGTCTAAGGGACAGAAGGGACAACTCTATAGGACAGGGGGCAAGACAGGGAGCTCTTTCACACTACGCGCGCGCACACACACACACACACACAATGCATCCCTATACATACACAGAAACACACAATGCATCCCTATACATACACAGAAACACACAATGCATCCCTATACATACACAGAAACAACATGCTTCCCTTACACACAGAGAAACACACAATGCATCCATTACACACACACACACACACACACACAATGCAACCCTTACACACAAAGACAATGCATCATTTGCACACATACACAGAAACATACAATGCAAACCCTTACACACACATGCAAACACACACACTGTTTCTCTTACATACACACAGAAACACAATGCATCTCTTACACTCAATGCACACACATACAGACACACACCTTGCATCCCTTATGCATACAAACACAGATTCACACAATGCATCCCTTACACAAAACCAGAAACACATAATACATCGCTTATACACAAATACACACTGCTTCCATTACACACAAACACACTGCATCACCTGCACAAACTGGTATCCCTATACACTACATACCATAAGCACACATATTAGACCCTCTACAATAACACATAACACATCCCCTACACACTCCACTCTCTGTGAGCGAACTCATGGGTGGGTGGAACATATAAGTGGACTTATGAGTGGGCCTTATGGGCATACTCACCGTCAGGCACTGGGGCCCAGACCTTGAGCTGTGTAAGAGGCCCCCAAAACATGGAACTGCTTCCAATTCTCCCAGAACGTTGAATTTTGTGACCACAGTTGCAAACAGCCTCCAGAGGTCCTGTTCTACACCAGACCAGTGGAGCCAAACTGCAGCCCATCATCATCCTCATCTAATTGTAAGTAGGCAATCTAGTATATTATTAGTGACACTAATCTCTAATTACCTCACATTAAAGGGACACTATAGCTTAATGAAGTGGTTCTGGTGTCTATAGCTGGTCCCTGCAGGCTTTTTAATGTAAACACACACTGTGTGCAGCACTGGCGTTAGTTCATATGGCAGATCATATGGGTGGGGCATTGTGATGTCACATGGGGGGGCGGCAAATTGATATTTTGTCTAGGGCGGCAAAAATCCTTGCACCGGCTCTGATCCTGGGCAGGTCCACCAGTCTACTGGTGACCCACAGGAGGGGAGTGCACTGATTGCACTGCACTCTCCTCCTGCCCAGACCCGTCTTGACCGCAGTGCAAGTGCCCTCTGCCCCTAATTTACAGTGGCTCACACTCACAACAAGCGGTGCCTGGAGCCCTTTGCAGAGACGGAAACAAAGAGGTTCTGCGGCAGCTGGCCGTCCTGCAAGCATTACATTAAACAGCTATTCCCCATGCAGCCACAGGTGGCGTTGTGCTGGGAGACTGTGATTACTCTTCACTTCCTCCCAGCCTACAGAGCAGCGCATGGGGGAGAGAGAGGAGGAGGCATGATTTAATCTTGAATAAATACTCTAAGCAAACCTTTATAAATTTGGGGGGATCAGCTCTGTTTCCACAGTTTATTGGTGTTTACTCTCATCTCTGTATTAATATTGAGGGATGTCTAAGTAGTAACGTCAGTGTGTGTCAGCAGGGCCAGCCGTTGGGGTGGGCAAGCTGTGCGGTCACGCAGGGTGCCATGACAACAGAGGCGCCCGGCGGCCAACACAGCTCACAAGTTGGGTACACCAGCATATTTAATTTAAACGATTCACTGGTGGTCCACTGGTGCGCTCCAGCAGTAGGTGCAGTCAGATCATATCCTCTCCCTCGTGGTTCCGGCGCTCAGTTAGTGAGTCAGATCACAGGCTCAGAGATTCTCAGCCTGTGCTCTGACAACATTGAAAGTCAGAGCCATGAAGGAGCGGGTATGGCAAAGAGCTACCGATTAGCATAACATCAATATCCGTTATAAAACCAGGAAAAGGTGGGCATGGATGGTGAACTGATTTGGTGGCGCAATGGGCCACTTGACTGGTTTTGCCCCTCAGGCCTAAAAATGCCAGCCCTCCCCTGATTGAACTGTATGTGAGTGATCTGAGCACCATTCAGTAATAATGTGCGCTCAGATCTGAGCTATCTGGGGATATGTTGAATGTACCTGTTTTATGCAATGGCTGCACAGTTATATATTTTTATGTATTTTATTGTCTTTGCTGCCATGTTTTGCCTCTGTCCTTGGAGATAATTGGATTACTTCCCAATTATCTCCAGGATAGAAGACTCTGTGGAACTGGTTTTGGGCAGAAAAGCCATGCTTCATTTGGTCACAAAGGACTACGATCTATCTTTTGAACCACTGGACCAATTTGCATGATTTTGACGTATGTTCGTATTTGGAGTATGCTGATTCTGAAAATTCAATTTATGTGAATGTGATGCATACTTTTAAAGTTATGAATAATGTGGAAAAACTGTATCTCTCTGCCTGTGATAATTACATTACCCATTGTGTAAGGTAATTGTATCACAGGCAGAGGGGAGGATTTTGTGTGGGAGTGTCTGAGTGTATTGTACGTGTTTATTGGTTGTTTTCCAAAACCCTGTGGGTGGTACTAATGTGTATATAAGAACAATAAACCCACAGCTCTGGCTGTTCCTGCTTGACCCTCAAAACGGAGCCTTGTCTCGTTCATGGGGGGATTTAATGTATGCTGTTCCAGTTTGACTGCTAGGAGTGTAAACATATTCGTATGGTTTTTCCTATTCGGCTGTTTACAGCATTCGTATGTTTGAGAGCATTCTGATGCTTCTCCGGTTCGGTGTATTGGTGTCTACAGTAGCTGTGCCTGTGTCTCTGAAAGGGAAGATCTACTAAACAGCTTTTAACCCCTTTTTATGCATGGGGATGCCGTTACAATTGGTGGCAAGCGGCGGAATCATTCCCACAGCCCAGAAGGACAGCTACAAGGAAACACCATTCCGTGGATTTACAAGTTGGGGGCAACGCATGTCCCAGTACAGTGACCCTCAAAGCAACAGAATGGAACCAGCAGTATTATACGAGGAGGAGGACCTGGATGGCCGGGATGCATTAAGGAAAGGCATCTGGTACCAGGCCCTGGATAATGTACAATACGAGCGGGGTGAGAGTCTCCCCAGTGAAGAGCAGCGGTTGCAGAAGCAAGTGGCCCTGCGGATGCTCTTCCTGGGAGAGCAGCCACTGGAGGAATGGGTGAAGGAACGAGAGCACCGGGTATGGCAGGAGCTATGGTTGGAGGATGCCTACCAGGCGCTCTGGTGGTATATGGCACAGTATATACCCTGGACAGCCGAGCATGACAAGCCAGAGGGAGAGGAGTTTGATGGTCCTGGCTTGTTATGGGAGTCCTTTGCAGAACCTGACTTCGGAAGCCGAATAGGAAAAACCATACGAATAGGTTTACACTCCTACGAGAGGGAGGTTGGCATGACTGGGATGACCCCCATGAGGTAGAGCAAGACCAGGCTCACCTAGCAACCCTGGAGTGGGAACTGGAGCAGGACTACCAAGATCTCTTCCACTCCATTGGGAAGGCTCAGCAGAACAGCAAGGTGACAGACCCAGATCCAGACCCATTCAGCTGAGAAGATATTGTAGAGATTTACTGGGAGGAACCCCAGGCGGCAGGTGGAGATGGGACTGAGGTCTCTCCACCGGCCCTACAGGGACTGCTAGGAGTGTAAACCTATTCGTATGTTTTTTCCTATTCGGCTGTTTACAGCATTCGTATGTTTGAGAGCATTCATATACTTCTCCGGTTCGGTGTATTGGTGTCTACAGTAGCTGTGCCTGTGTCTCTGGAAGGGAAGATCTACTAAACAGCGGTTTAACCCCTTTTATGCCTGAGGTGCCGTTACAATTACTATTACTACTGTTTTTTTGGGTGGAACCAGAGTCTATGCACCTTTAGTTGAGTGAATAGCCCCCCAAAATATTAAGCACGGAGAAGCATTGGTTCACATGGTGTTTGTCACCATGCCACCAATGACAATTATGGTTTGACTACTTACGCTAGTAGGGTGCCAGGGCTCTCCTGGCACAATAACCAATAAACACTAAAATGCACTTGGAGTGTTCCTTTAAGGAGAAAACTTGGCATAAAGCACTAGATGCTGACTACATGAAATACAATATCAGTTTCACAATTTATTTTAACATGGGCCTTTTGTGCTTTATTCATAATTGTGTCACTTTTATGCATCTAAATATAGTATATTGTTAACTTATTTACCTAACCCAGTGCCATGATATGCAAATCTATTCCCCAGAACAAATGTGGAATTTTTTTTAACTTGTCCAAATAATTGTCCCCATTCTCCTGGTAGTAGCATAAGCATTGGGTGTTTCCTTTGAACCACTCACGGCAGCTGGAAATTCTCCTGGTATTAGCGTAAGCATTGGGTGTTTCCTTTAAACCACTCACGGCAGCTATGTTAAATATGGGACAGGTGGAAAAACACTAACGTCTAAATGGGAGATTGGAGAGTCAAATGTCTGGTCCTTAAACTACCTGTTCATGTGGCTTTCTTGCTGGGGTAAATCATGTGTACACAGATGGTACCATTTAGACCTGTTATTATTTAATTTCTTTACAGTGGCACGTCTAAAGGAGATGACTGTGCATTGGTCTTGTTATAAATTGCTTTTCTTTTAACCCCTTTGCCCCTAGAGCAAATTGCTAACACTTGGATCGCCCTTTTCACGTCTGGTAAGGGAAACTTAATTCACCGCAAAAAAAGGGATATTTTCAAACATATGGATTTTTATTTTAAAAAAAACAGATATAAACCATTTTGATCGAACTTTATTAATTTGTTATCTAGGAATGTTATTAATATTATAAACTCATTGTATTGACCTTGTGGATTAAATGATCGGTACAATCTAAATGGTGTAATGTTAATAATAATTTATAACACTTTCACTATATGTGCTATGGGAAAATTACTTGCATTGTTGATTTTTCATATACGTATTGTTCCCTGTACATCCCATCATCTATTTCATACATCAATAGTTTGTTTATATTTGTAGTTTCAATCAAAAAGTATCTTAAGCCCACAGGAAGCCATGATATGTCTTTAAATAATCCCACCATCTTTTTTGTTGTTGCAAAGGGTGTAATTTAAAATATAGAGAAATACAATGCCTCCGTCATTTTACTGTGTTGGATAACTCAAAGTAGAAAAAGGAAAGACACTAAAAGACGTATTACAAGATCTGAGGTTGTCTAGACACAATGCAACACAGCCACTTCTTATCCGGTAATCACGAATGCCTGGTGACAGGTAGATTATTCAGGGGATACTTATATTTTTTAAGGGGCTCTGAAATATCTGATGGCCGCCCTATTAACATTGATACGGTGTTGTAATACAAACTCTTATAAAGGCTATTACAACTATCTACAAGAGGTAGTGCTCACTCAAAGCTTCAACAATGAGTAACCGAGGCGTTCAGCTGAGCAGTGAGCCCCCAATATCATGACGGCTTTTAATGAATACTTTATCTGCAAACAAGTTGCAATTAGAGCCTTGATCAAAAAGTGCAATGCAAATAAGTATGGTATAAACAGAAAGCAAGTGAAAATCAGAGCCGTCAACGCATTTTATTTAATTTTTTTATATTCTTTACTTTTGCTGTGGATGATAATACAGATGCAACCTGTAAAGCCACAACAGCAATACAGGAGTATATATTGACATATAATTACACATAGATTGAAGGCATATTTAAATTGGGTAATAGTAACAGCCCCTGGATGTTGGGCTAAGGTAACATCCCCAGGACGTACTTGAAAACCAGAGTAATCTGAATGTGCCTTTCCTGGGTAACCCCTTAAGGACGGTGGGCGTTCTATGCCTTTTTGGGGCGGTCCTAAATGCCGGCAGGCGGCATAGAACGTCCCCACCGTCCTTACTACTTACCGGGTCCCCGCCGTTGCCCTGATGGCGGTCGAGATCCTATGGACTGCCTGACCCGCCTCCCCCCTCCCCCCCCGGTCATATGAATGCGGGGTCCTTGCAATCACATGTCCGGAATAGCCGGCTTATGCAGTGCCTGCAGGGGGCCTGTCTTAACTATCAGGCAGCCCCCCTCATGCCTGTAAAAAGTTTTTAAAAACTTGTTAAAGTTATTAAACAGTTTTTAAATTAAATTAAAAGTATGTAGATCATATATATATATATATATATATATATATATATATATATATAGCTTTTTGCATTTTTCACACACAACAAATATGAACGCTAACTTTGGCAAGTGTTTGTGACTAAGTGGCTACTAAAATAGACTGGACTCCATTTGTAATACCTTTAGTTGTCTACTTTTGCATGGGGGTCATTTTCATTCCTGGGCTACCATTTGGTCTCAAAGACAACATAACCAGTCTGGCGAATTTCAATGTGTATAAACCAGGCCCGGACTGGCCATCGGTCACACCGGGCAAATGCCCGGTGGACCGCGGTGGCCATGGGCCGAGGCCGGCAGGGGAGGTTACAGGACCTCCCCTGCCAGTCTATGCAGGGCCGGCACTATCCGAGCGCCAGCCCCGCTGTATTCCATGACGGGCCGGTGGGGAGATCAAAGATCTCCCTCACCGGCCCATTGAAATAGACCTGGGGCTGGGGAGGGAGAGGACCCGGCGGAGCTCTATCTTGCAGCTCCGCCGGGTTCCTCTCGCGAGACCTGGAGCGTTGCCATGGCAACGACCGGATCTCGCGAGAGTGAACTCTAGCCCGCAGGCTAGAGTTCACTCACCCACTGGACCCCCAGGGATGATGTCAGAGTGCCGGTCCCCCCTCCCACTCACCAGTGTGCCTGTCCCCCCCTCCCAGGCTAAAGGTAAAAAGGGAGGGGGGGATAAAATGCCTACTTATTTTATTTTTATTTTTTACCCCCCAAACACACACAATCCCTTCTAACATTCACACACAGCACTCTCACACACAGCACTCTCACACCCATCACACACATCACTCAGACCCACACACAGCACTCTCACACACATCACTTTCGCACTCTCACACACAGCACTCTCACACACATCACTCTCACACACAGCACTCTCACACACAGCAACATCACACACAGCACTCTCACACACAGCACTCTCACACCCATCACACACAGCACTCTCACACCCATCACACACAGCACTCTCACACACAGCACTCTCACACACAGCACTCTCACACCCAATCACACACAGCACTCTCACACCCATCACAGCACTCTCACACACAGCACTCTCACTCCCATCACACACAGCACCCTCACACCCATCACACACAGCACCCTCACACACATCATAAACAGCACCCTGACACACAGCACCCACACACAGCCCCCACACATCACACACAGCACCACTCAAACACAGCATCCATCACACACACATACTGCACCCTTCACATACACACTAGATCCCTCACAGACACCCACTGCACCCCTCACACATACACACTGCACCAAACACACACACAATACTTCCGAACACATATATATATATATATATATATATATATATATAATGTATATACTACAGCACCCCTCACACACATACTGCACTCCTAAACACATTACGTTCCAGACACACACTAGATCCCTTACCCAACTCTGGATCATATACACACACTAGATCCCTTTATACACTCTGAATCCTTATATAAACACACACTCAGTAGATCTCCTACACATTCTGGGTCCTTCAAACACACACTAGACTCCTGTATACACACACTGCACCACCTACACACACACACACTACATTCCTAAAATACACACTCTGTATCCCTTATAAACACACTAGATTCATTGTAAACAAACACATACTACACCCCTAAATACACACTCTCTACAACCCCTACAAACACTACATCACCTATATACAGGGATGTATTTACCACAAGGCAAACAAGGCATTTGCCTAGGGCGGCACTTTCGGGCGGGCGGGGGCGCCAAAAAATGCCACCTCAAGCTCCCAGGCAAATGCCTTGCTTGCCTTGTGTTCTGGGGCTGTCACCTTACTGTGAGTGAGTGAGTGAGTGAGTGAGTGAGTGTAGCTGTCAGTGTGTGTCTGTGAGTGAGTGAAAGTGTGTGTGTCTTTCAGTGAGAATGGGTGTGCCTGTTAGTGTGTGTCAGTGTGTGTATGTCATTTTATGTGTATTTAAGAGTGTGTGCCTGTCAGTGTGTGTCTGTCAGTGAAAGTGTGTGTTGGTTAAACAGTGTGTGCCAATGACTGTGTATCTGTCAGTGAGTGTATATAAGTGCATGTATCAATGAGGGCATGTGCCTGTCAGTCACAAAAGTGACCTTGACATGAATTGGGGGGTCAAATTTATATTTTGGGGGTGCCCGAACATAGTCATGCCTAGGTCAGCACAAATCCAAAATACACCACTGCCTATATACACACACACACTATAGCCTGCCTGTATGCACACACTTACTACATCCCCTATACACACAGTCTCTACAGCCCCTAGCCACATATGCATTACATTACACCAAAAACACAACACGACTAAAACCGACCTTATTACACAATATCACACCGCAATCAGTTCACTCTACACACACGCAATTCCACAAGCAGGCTCCAAACACATGCACAATACTCTTTCCTGGCCCTTTTGTCTCCTGGTATCCATTTACAGAGACACCAGAGACAAGTTGCAAGGAAACACAGTGCAAGCATGTTATTAAATTTGCTTGCACTGTGCAGAACAAATACAGGGCTTTTTTTCTCATGCTAGAGCTCTTTAGAGTTCTGCGCATGGTATGCCCTGGAAGAGCATTGAACCAACATGCTCACTTTGAGAGGGGGCGTGTGTCATTGGTGATGACAAAACACACCCTCTCTGGCCCGCCCCCTTCTTAGTGGGCCGCTATGATAAAAAAATGCCCGGGCCGAATTTTTCTCCCAGTCCGGCCCTGGTATACACTGTAATGTGCTATATGTAATGTGCTATATATGACCCTGTAACTTTCCAAAACACCATAGAACCTGTACATTGTGGGTACTGTTTTACCCGTGAGACATAGTTGAATACAAATATGTGGACTTTATTGCAGTAACAGTTAACAGTATTGTGACATTCACAGTTAAAATGCCATGGAAAACAACAAAATGTCTTAATTTCTCTCTCTTTTTTTTAAATATTATTAAATTATGCTTAATATACAAATATTTGATGTGACATGAAAGCACTGTTTCTCCTGAACAAAATTATATATGATAACTGTGGGTGCACATAAATTAACGAGGATGAGAAATAATAATAAAAACAAAAAAAAGAAAACATAATGATACGTACTGAATTTAGAAGTATGCTAACTGCCTAGGCTAGAGAGGATGTTTGTGTAATACGATGCATAATTAACCCCATTGAGCCAAATGTACACGTTGTGAACAAAACAAAACGTAAACAAAACCTGGCATTTGCGCTATATGTCTGTCCAACCGTAATTCACCTCTTTCATATTAAATGCACCCACCCTTATTATATATCATTTTATTCAGGGGAAACAGGGCTTTCATTTAATATCAAATATTTAGCGATGAAACATAATTGAATATGAAAAAAATGGGAGAAAATAAGAAATTTTGTTATTTTTTTAGTTCTACATGACATTTTAACTGTCAATGTCATAATACTGTTTGCTTTTACTGCAATAAAATACACATATTTGTATTCAGCAAAGTCTCACGTGTAAAACAGTACCCCGTATGTACAGGTTTTATGGTGTTTTGGGAAGTTACAGGGTCAAATATAGCGTGTTACATTTGAAATTGAAATTCGCCATATTGGTTACGTTGCCTTTGAGACTGTATAGTAGCCCAGGAATTAAATTTACACCCATAATGGCATACCATTTGCAATAGTAGACAACCCAAGGTATTGCAAATGGGGTATGTCCAGTCTTTTTTTAGTAGCCACCCTATAACTTTCCAAGACACCATAAAACCTGTACATGGGGGGGTACTGTTTTACTGATATTTAGAACTTATGGAGAGTGTCTAACAAAAAAACAAGGTAAAACATTTAAACAAAATAGAGTTAAATATTTAATGCTTGCATCAGTAGACAGGGGTACAGGGAGACAGGGGTGCCCCTCGTCTCTCTGTACCCCGCGGTTAACACAGCAACATTCCGTTCTCGCAAGAGTGAACTCTAGCCTGAGCTGCAGGGATGACCGCCAGGGATGGAAAGCAATATCTCCCCCTCCCAGGCCTCAGGTAGGAAGGGAAGGGGGGATATAGATTATATTAATTATAATAAAAAAAAAACAAAATTATAAAAAAAAGATTTGCTTTGATCTGCCTCCCTCCCCACCACACACACAGAATAACACTATACACATTCCCAAATTGCCCCCACACACATATACAGCCCCCCATGCACACATACTGCACCCCTGACATACACCCCCTCACACACACATACTGCACCCCTGACACACACAAACTGCCCCCCCATAAACACACTGCCCCACATACACACATACTGCACCCCTGACATACACTGCCCCCTCACACACAAAAACTGCCCCCATAAACACACTGCCCCCATACACACATACTGCACCCCTGACACACACAAGCTGCCCCACACACACACACACTATCCCTCCATACACACACACTGTCCCCCCATACAAACATATTGCACCCCCGACATACACTGCACCCCTGACATACACTGCACCCCCATACACTCTGTCCTCCCATACACAAATACTGCACCCCTGACATACACTGCCCCCTCACACACACAAACTGCCCGATACACACATACTGCATCCCTGACATACACTGCCCCCTCACACACAAAAACTGCCCCCATAAATACACTGCCCCCATACACACATACTGCACCCCTGACACACACAAGCTGCCCCACACAAACACACACTATGCCTCCATACACACACACTGTCCCCCCATACACACATACTGCACCCCTGACATACACTGCACCCCTGACATACACTGGACCCCCATACACTCTGTCCCTCCATACACACATACTGCACCCCGACATACACTGCCCCCTCACACACACAAACTGCCCCGATACACACATACTGCATCCCTGACATACACTGCCCCCTCGCACACACATACTGCATCCCTGACATACACTGCCCCCTCGCACACACAAATTGTCCCCCCATACACACATACGGCACCCCTGACATACACTGCCCCCTCACACACAAAAACTGCCCCCATAAACACACTGCCCCCATACACACATACTGCACCCCTGACACACACAAGCTGCCCCACACAAACACACACTATGCCTCCATACACACACACTGTCCCCCAATACATACATCCTGCACCCCCGACATACACTGCACACCTGACATACACTGCACCCCATGCACTCTGTCCCCCCATACACACATACTGCACCCCTGACATACACTGCCCCCTCACACACACAAACTGCCCCGATACACACATACTGCATCCCTGACATACACTGCCCCCTCACACACACACACATACTGCATCCCAGACATACACTGCCCCCTCGAACACACAAATTGTCCCCCATACACACATACTGCACCCCTGACATACACTGCCCCCTCACACACACAAATTGCCCCCCCATACACACATACTGCACCCCTCATACACACAAACTGCCCCCCCACACACACTGCCCTCCATACACACTTACTGCACCCCTCACACAAACACTACCCTTCATACACAAAAACTGCCCCCCACACACACTGCACCCCTCACACAAACACTTCCTCCCATACACACATTGCCCCACACACATATACTGCACCCATCAAACAAACACTGCTCCTCATACACACAAACTGCACCCATCACACACACTGCCCCCTTACACACATACTGCACCCCTGACATACACAAGCTGCCCCCCACACACACACTATCCCTCCATACACACACACTGTCCCCACATACACACATACTGCACCTCCGACATACACTGCACCCCTGACATACACTGCACCCCCATACACTCTGTCCCCCCATACACACAAACTGCCCCCACACACAAACACTACCCCTCATACACAAAAACTGCCCCCACACACACACACTTCCTCCCATACACACATTGCCCCACACACAAACACTGCCCCTCATACACACAAACTGCACCCATCACACACACTGCCCCCTTACACACATACTGCACCCCTGACATACACAAGCTGCCCCCCACACACACACTATCCCTCCATACACACACACTGTCCCCACATACACACATACTGCACCTCCGACATACACTGCACCCCTGACATACACTGCACCCCCATACACTCTGTCCCCCATACACACAAACTGCCCCCACACACAAACACTACCCCATATACACAAAAACTGCCCCCCCCCACACACACTTCCTCCCATACACACATTGCCCCACACACATATACTGCACCCATCACACAAACACTGCCCCTCATACACACAAACTGCACCCATCACACACACTGCCCCCTTACACACACACTGCAACACTCAGCAGATCCCAGGTAAGTTGTCAAACTGTTCTTAAATGGTTTGACTACTTACTCTGAGAGGGGTCCTGGCACTTCTGGCACCATAACCACTACACAGAGCTAGAGTGTTATTGTGCCTGAATTATTTATTTAAATGATCTACAAGTGCCCCTCCCGAGATCAGGCTTTGGATCCACCACTGATTCTGAGAGCTCCCTAGTCCATGGCGCAGAGATGCTGGCCCATGTACAGGCCTGGGACTGGAGAGGCGCTTTACCTTTCCCTGGTTCTGCAGCTGCATCTGGTATCTTGCGCCTCACAACTGCGGGAATTGGCTGATCATGGATTCCCCATAACATGCGGTCCTTCTCTTAAGCTCAGCGTTCCAATGCAATTTAATAGCAACCATAATTCCTACATGCGCCATTATCTGCCTTGATTTTTGTTGTGCCTTTTTGTTGTCATTTTACTTTATTTACAATCTCAGTTCCTCGGAACTATTCTTCTGTTCATTATAGAAACCTCCTGGGTACTATAAGAACTACATTAAAATTAAGATGTTATGATACCAGGAGATCCTTAGTGCTTCCTTACCTCGAGGGTGTTATACCATGCAGGAAGAGTGCAATCAAACTCCGTCAACTGACACCGGCAGCTATCCAAATTTGAGACACCGGGTATTGTTGGGAACAGCCACAAATGGCGCTAGATTGTACTCTTTGGAGATAAACCATTCATGAACGGTTAAACCCCTTGAGGTAAGGTTGTGCCAAGGACCTTGACACCATAATGACTTAATTTCAATAAAGTTGTTAAGGAGCTCAAACGGTCCATTAAAAACAACTGGGCGTGTATTGTCAAGCTCATTAGCCGAATGCTGCAGATGTGTAGGCGAAGGAATTGTGCAGGACCTACACTAACCTGCCTTCCTGCTGGTTTGTGATTGGCCTGGTGGCCCACAGTCTCAATACTCCAGGCAGGGACGTTCTTACTGGGATATTTCCATGTGGACAGTAGTATATGGGGCCCACCATGTCCTTCAGACATTGATGAGTATGTATGATGAGGAGGTGTTTACAAATAACCTTGTCTGCCTATAAATATTGCAAGTTAGGGTTTACAGCTCACTGTGGTGTTTATGCTGCCTGGGTTTCAGAACTGGTTTAATATCCAATTTTATTAACGGCTTCGACAGCTGAATTCATAATGTAAAAATTAACACTTCTCTATTATCATTGCCAATTTATCTAACCAGACTGACAGACAAATAGATAGATTTATGGTTAAATATTTTTTCTTGGCAATTTTATATTAACTTAGTTTGAGAAAATATGAAGTGTAAGTGAGCACTTAAAGTTCAGATTTGAGTCAAAATAGTGGACTGGATATATTCTCTAAGTCAGCTTCTTTTTGCAGATTGGCTATTCTGGCCTTAACCTGAAAATTCACTTTGAATTCTCGCTTAATAAATAATCCTGACATTGAAATTTCTTAGTGATAGCTTGATATCGAAAACAGACTCTGCACAGTAGGTGATTTACATATTCTTCTAGGGTATTGATGTCAACTTGGCTCAAAGACTTTTGCCAGCTGTTACTCTACAACACAATTATTAAATACTGGATGACAGTTTCAATAGTACAGGAAATTGCTCCAGGGCGTGACCTGGTACATAAAAAAAGGTATTGCAAGCCCACTGTGCTGACTTGACAATTTAATAAAGATTAACAGTTCAACAGGAAAACTAATTATGGCGCAGAAAACAGATGCTATTAAATGTGTATAGAGTTGTTCATTTTTACAGCATTATATGTTTAAAATCATCACCTTAGGATCAGAATTTGGGCAGACTCAATGCTCCAACTCCAGCACCCGAGAGACAAATAATTAAAAAAAAATTCTACAAAATAATATTTTGTTAAATATTTGGTTGCTTGCTTACTAAAAAATTTAGTATAAAAAAAATGAAAAATAATACGATACATTTTATGTGTTGTCATATTATTCAGAGCATACTATTTCATCCAAACACATCGGTACATGTTTACACTAATAAACATGTAACCAATGCAGGATTATTCACTAAAGTGAGAATTCGAGGTGAATTCAAAGTAAATTTCAAATTTAAGGTCAAGACAGACAAACTGAAAGAAAGTCTCTATGCAATATACAGGGAGTGCAGAATTATTAGGCAAATGAGTATTTTGACCACATCATCCTCTTTATGCATGTTGTCTTACTCCAAGCTGTATAGGCTCGAAAGCCTACTACCAATTAAGCATATTAGGTGATGTGCATCTCTGTAATGAGAAGGGGTGTGGTCTAATGACATCAACACCCTATATCAGGTGTGCATAATTATTAGGCAACTTCCTTTCCTTTGGCAAAATGGGTCAAAAGAAGGACTTGACAGGCTCAGAAAAGTCAAAAATAGTGAGATATCTTGCAGAGGGATGCAGCACTCTTAAATTGCAAAGCTTCTGAAGCGTGATCATCGAACAATCAAGCGTTTCATTCAAAATAGTCAACAGGGTCGCAAGAAGCGTGTGGAAAAACCAAGGCGCAAAATAACTGCCCATGAACTGAGAAAAGTCAAGCGTGCAGCTGCCAAGATGCCACTTGCCACCAGTTTGGCCATATTTCAGAGCTGCAACATCACTGGAGTGCCCAAAAGCACAAGGTGTGCAATACTCAGAGACATGGCCAAGGTAAGAAAGGCTGAAAGACGACCACCACTGAACAAGACACACAAGCTGAAACGTCAAGACTGGGCCAAGAAATATCTCAAGACTGATTTTTCTAAGTTTTTATGGACTGATGAAATGAGAGTGAGTCTTGATGGGCCAGATGGATGGGCCCGTGGCAGACGCCAGCAAGGTGGTGGTGAAGTACTGGTTTGGGCTGGTATCATCAAAGATGAGCTTGTGGGGCCTTTTCGGGTTGAGGATGGAGTCAAGCTCAACTCCCAGTCCTACTGCCAGTTTCTGGAAGACACCTTCTTCAAGCAGTGGTACAGGAAGAAGTCTGCATCCTTCAAGAAAAACATGATTTTCATGCAGGACAATGCTCCATCACACGCGTCCAAGTACTCCACAGCGTGGCTGGCAAGAAAGGGTATAAAAGAAGAAAATCTAATGACATGGCCTCCTTGTTCACCTGATCTGAACCCCATTGAGAACCTGTGGTCCATCATCAAATGTGAGATTTACAAGGAGGGAAAACAGTACACCTCTCTGAACAGTGTCTGGGAGGCTGTGGTTGCTTCTGCACGCAATGTTGATGGTGAACAGATCAAAACACTGACAGAATCCATGGATGGCAGGCTTTTGAGTGTCCTTGCAAAGAAAGGTGGCTATATTGGTCACTGATTTGTTTTTGTTTTGTTTTTGTCAATCTTTCTTTTATTAAGGCATGTGCAATAGGGTACAGAACAAAAAGAGGGGAAATGCAATAGTGGTATACAGATTAGGGTTAATACAGCGTTAATTACATTTTCTGCTAAACAATGCCTAATTTTTTATTTTTTTGTGTTGGTTAACGAGTATACTCACAATTTAGGAGTAACAGATCCAGCTTAACGTAAGGGGTACAAATTAAAGTAAAGATGTCAAGGTGAGGAACAATATAGATGATATACACGGCTTAATAGCGCAGATTCTTGGCAGTAACAGGCTAATAAGTGGTCTAGTAAAACATGGGTAAAATCACGCTGGGAATTTGCGCCAGGCTTAATAACAGGAAGATCTTAAGGGTCATCCTGAGGAGAATTATTCGAGCCCAAGAGGGTTACTGTCAGGGTACCTGCGGTCTCTACCTCCGAAAGAGGTAGAGACTTAGCTGTTCCTCCATCCAGACGGCCTGATGGCTCCCTTCCCCACGGTCTATCCGGTCATGCAAGGCCGGCCGCGAGGGAGTGACTGCCTTTTACAGCATCTAGGCAGGAAGTTGTCATCAGGACACTCCTCCGGAATGACCTGTCACTCAATTGCTGCAGGACCAATCAGGACGCCTCGGAGGCGTGGTTACTGCTCTGAACAGGGTATTTAACAGAGCTTCGTTCATTAGCTCATTGCCCTGTCGTGGTTCTAGCTTGTTCTAGTCACTCAGTGCTTGTGTATTCTATTATCCCTTTTGGTTTTGACCCGGCTTGTTTACCTTACTCTGCTTATCTCTGTTACCCTTGATTCGGCTTGTCTCTCGCTTACCTGTCTTCTGTTACCCTCGACCTCGGCTTGTCTTTGACCATTCTATACTGTACTACTTACGTTAGTCCGGCCATTCTAAGGTCCGGTATACGTATCTGGCTACTGTTTGTACTCTGCGTGTTGGATCCCTGTCCCGATCCTGACATTACGACAGGGCCAATGGATCCTGCAAGTACAAACAGTCAGCTTGCTTCTCCTGATCCTAGGTTTGAAGCCATGGATCACAGAATGGATCAGATGGCGCTTGCGCTACAGGCTCTATTATCTCGTGCCAATAACCCACCAGAGGAGATACGTAATACCCCTGTTTCTCCTGTCGGTTCAGGTCTAGAGGTAGCCACAGTGGGTGCTTCATCTCGCATTACCCCCCCAGTACGCTATGGTGGGGCTCCTGAGAGGTGTCGTGGTTTCTTAAACCAAATTAGTATCCATTTTGAATTGCAACCTCGCTCTTATCCTACAGATAGGGCAAAGGTAGGATTTATTATCACCCTACTTATTGAGAAAGCTCTGAGATGGGCCAACCCATTATGGGAGAACGATAACCCATTAGTTTATAACTATAACGCCTTTGTAGCTGCTTTTAGAAGAACATTTGACCCTCCAGGTAGAAAGGTTAATGCAGCCAGATTACTGTTGCGTCTGAAACAGGAGAACCGAACACTGGTGGATTATGCACTAGAGTTCAGGTCTCTGGCGTCAGAGGTCAAGTGGAATGAGCAGGCGTATATGGATGTATTTTTGAATGGCTTATCTGAAGTAATCCTTGATGAGGTTGCTACCAGAGAACTCCCTGAGAATTTAGAGGATTTAATTTCGTTCATCTCTCGTATAGATGAACGTTTAAGAGAGAGACAGAACACTCGAGAGAGGAACCAGAGACCTTCTTTTAGGTTAGCCCCCGCTTTTCCAAGTCCTGACTCCACGGTATCTTTGCTTCCTGAACCTATGCAGATAGGGTATACCCGCCTCTCTGAGGAGGAAAGACAGTACAGGAGAAGAGAGGGTTTGTGTATGTATTGTGGAGCTAAGGGTCATTTACTCTCAAACTGTTCTAACCGCCCGGGAAACGCTCGCACCTAAGTCTCTCTAGAGGACAGGCCTTGGGTGTTTCTATTTTGTCCTCTACTCCTAATTATAAAGATCACAGGCTTCTGCTACCAGTTTCCTTAACTTGCGGGAGGGAAGTAGTAAGGGCTATGGCTTTGATAGATTCCGGTGCTGCTGAGAATTTAATCGACCAAGCCTTTGCTAGTAAAAACAATTTCCCATCCCAGCTAAGGGAGACACCCTTGGCCGTTGAGGCCATAGATGGTAGACCACTACTAGACCCTGTTATCTTTCGTGAGACCATACCCATTGAGTTAAATGTTGGTATCCTACACGTGGAGAATTTATCTCTTCTGCTCATTTCGTCTCCTTCCGTTCCCATAGTTCTGGGGTACCCATGGTTGAAAGAACATAACCCTATTATTGATTGGGAGTTAGGGGAGATACTCTCGTGGGGCCAGGGCTGCCAGGATCGGTGTTTGTGCAAGGTTTCTCCATTAGCTAATATTAACATACAGGAGAATCCTACTCAGTCCACAGAAAGACAAATACCAGACCTTTACCGAGACTTAAGGGCAGTGTTTGACAAGAAGAATGCCGATTCTTTGCCGCCACACAGGTCATTTGACTGTAAAATTAAGCTTCTACCCGGGACTATGCCTCCGAGGGGCCATGTATATCCTTTGTCTGTTCAGGAGAACTCGGTTCTAGAGGAGTATATTCAGGAGAATTTAGAAAAGGGATTCATCAGGAGGTCTTCTTCTCCGGCCGGGGCGGGGTTCTTTTTCATTAAGAAGAAGGATGGCACGCTGAGACCTTGTATCGATTACCGAGGCTTGAATAAAATAACTGTCAGAAATGCCTATCCCATCCCACTGATTACCGAGTTATTTGATCGTCTTAAGGGCTCCAAAATCTTCACCAAGTTAGATCTCAGAGGGGCTTACAATTTGGTGAGAATCCAGCAAGGTCACGAGTGGATGACGGCATTCAATACCCGGTATGGCCATTACGAATACACTGTTATGCCATTTGGACTATGCAATGCTCCTGCAGTATTTCAAGAGTTGATTAATGAGGTACTTAGGGAGTTTCAGCATGATTGTGTTATTGTTTACCTGGACGACATACTAATACACTCTAAGGAGATTGAGACTCACCATAGACAGGTCAGAAAGGTGTTACACAAACTTCTGCAACATGGTCTATACTGCAAATTGGAGAAGTGCAGTTTTGATCAGTCTCAGGTAGACTTTCTTGGGTACGTGATTTCTGGGGAAGGTTTTAAAATGGATCCTGGTAAACTCCAATCTATTTTAGACTGGCCTTTGCCCAAAGGACTCAAGGCTATCCAAAGGTTTATTGGTTTTTCCAACTACTATAGGCGCTTCATTAAGGGTTACTCCTCTATCATTGCGCCTATTACCAATATGACCAAACAAGGGGCTGATACTAAGTTCTGGTCTGAGGAAGCTCTTGGTGCTTTTAAGACCCTCAAGGAACTTTTTGCCTCAGCTCCCATTCTAGTTCATCCTGATACGACTCTGCCTTTCTTGCTCGAGGTCGATGCTTCTGAGACAGGAGTTGGGGCTGTTCTGTCTCAAAGGTTAGGGGTGGATAAACCGTTACACCCTTGTGGTTTCTTCTCTAAAAAAATTTCTGGGCCTGAGAGCAGATATGACATCGGGGAGAGGGAACTGTTAGCGGTCATTAAGGCTTTAAAGGAGTGGAGACATTTACTGGAAGGGACACTACACCCTGTGACTATCCTAACGGATCATAAGAACTTGTCTTATATTGGGGAGGCTAAGCGCTTGTCCGCCAGGCAGGCTCGCTGGGCTTTGTTCCTCACTCACTTTAATTATGTACTTACGTATAGACCTGGTTCTAAGAACTCTAAAGCCGATGCTTTGTCTCGTCAATATGAACCATCCACTATAACTGAACCACTTCTGTCCTCCATAGTTCCTAAGGGGAATATCATTGCGAACACGAATCTCAGGATTCACTCTCCATTGCTTTCTGAGATCATGAAGTTTCAGCATTTGGCACCCAAACAGACTCCTGGGGATCGACACTTCGTTCCTGCCGCTCTCCAACTGGAGGTGCTACGCTGTCTCCATAACAGCAAGGTGGCTGGGCATCCTGGCATCCGCAAGACTTATGCGCTGGTCTCTAAAGATTTTTGGTGGCCTGACTTACGCAAGGATATTAAAGAATTCATCGGGGCATGTGAAGTTTGTACCAAGACCAAGCTACCCCATTCGCTTCCATGCGGATTTCTGCACCCTTTAGAGGTTCCTGAAAAGCCTTGGTCCTGTCTGGCAATGGACTTCATTGTTGATTTGCCTATCTCTAAAAAGCAGACTGTCATCCTCACTGTGGTAGACAGATTTACTAAAATGGCTCACTTCATTCCCTTACCTAAACTCCCATCTTCGCCCGAATTAGCGGAGATATTCGCCAGGGAGATTTTCCGTTTGCATGGGATACCTTCCCAAATTGTCTCTGACAGAGGCTCCCAATTTGTTTCCCGTTTTTGGAGATCATTCTGCTCCCAACTAGGCATCAAATTGAATTTCTCCTCTGCCTATCATCCTCAGTCCAATGGAGCTGCTGAACGCACTAACCAAAAAGTTGAACAATATTTACGTTGTTTCGTTTCAGAACACCAGGACGATTGGGTCGGTTTGATTCCTTGGGCGGAGTTTGCACATAACAATCTCATTTGTGATTCTACGCATTCTAGCCCTTTTTTCTTGAATTATGGCTTTCATCCTTCCATCCTTCCTTCGGAGTCTTCTTCTCAAGGGATACCATCGGTGGATGTTCATGTTGCCAATTTAAGAGAGTTGTGGGATCAAACTCGACAAATCCTTCTGCACAATTCTACGCTGGTTAAAAAACACGCTGACAAACGTAGAAGGGCAGCACCGGTGTTTGTTCCAGGCGATAGATTATGGTTAAGTACTAGAAACATTCGGTTAAAAGTGGCGTCCATGAAGTTTGCTCCTCGATATATTGGACCTTACAGGGTACTGTCTCAAATTAACCCAGTTGCGTATCGTTTAGCGTTGCCTAATGCCTTACGCATTCCTAATTCATTTCATGTTTCCTTGCTAAAACCATTAATATGTAACAGGTTCTCCTCCACGATCGCCCCTCCCCGCTCAGTTCAGGTGGAGGGTCAGGAGGAGTATGAGGTCAATTCCATCGTTGATTCTCGAATCTCCCGGGGGAAACTGCAATATCTGGTCGATTGGAAGGGTTATGGTCCTGAGGAGAGAAGTTGGGTACCTCAGGAGGAGGTGCATGCTCCCCGTCTCCGCAGGGCGTTTCACTCTCGATTCCCTTCTCGCCCTGGTGTATTCCGCCCGGTGGGCGTATCTGAGAGGGGGGGTACTGTCAGGGTACCTGCGGTCTCTACCTCCGAAAGAGGTAGAGACTTAGCTGTTCCTCCATCCAGACGGCCTGATGGCTCCCTTCCCCACGGTCTATCCGGTCATGCAAGGCCGGCCGCGAGGGAGTGACTGCCTTTTACAGCATCTAGGCAGGAAGTTGTCATCAGGACACTCCTCCGGAATGACCTGTCACTCAATTGCTGCAGGACCAATCAGGACGCCTCGGAGGTGTGGTTACTGCTCTGAACAGGGTATTTAACAGAGCTTCGTTCATTAGCTCATTGCCCTGTCGTGGTTCTAGCTTGTTCTAGTCACTCAGTGCTTGTGTATTCTATTATCCCTTTTGGTTTTGACCCGGCTTGTTTACCTTACTCTGCTTATCTCTGTTACCCTTGATTCGGCTTGTCTCTCGCTTACCTGTCTTCTGTTACCCTCGACCTCGGCTTGTCTTTGACCATTCTATACTGTACTACTTACGTTAGTCCGGCCATTCTAAGGTCGGGTATACGTATCTGGCTACTGTTTGTACTCTGCGTGTTGGATCCCTGTCCCGATCCTGACAGTTACAGAATAAGAGACAGCAGGGTGGCATGCATAGTGGTAACATGAGCGGCAAAACCATAAGCACTCATTATATCGTAAATAGCACAGTCAGGCTAATTTGTCTGGTGTAAGAAGACAGGTAAAACATCATACTGTGTGAGTTTCTTGCAGATTATAGTTATAAAAGAAGCTAATAGGCTAATCCAGCTTGTCTACAGCAGCATTGTCTGAGCAGAGATATGACAGTATGCGATTAGCTGCGAATTTACTCTCTGAGCTGCCACTAAGTTAGAGCTGTATATACTGGGTAGCAGGATACAGTGTAAAACTAAAATGATGTGGTGCAGTTCAGTTATAGACATGTAATAATAAACATAATAACCGTAGCCTAACCTTATTGTTGTGCAATTGGTTCGGGTAAACCTTTAGTGCGTCTCGTTAGTACCACTGCACATAATATCACACTTAAAAACGAACAAAGATCACCGCTCTTTGCCAGGTTATATGGCCACAATGTTTGCTAAGACATAGCTAGATTACGTACTGTATCATGCTAATGTGTGTTAGTAGATGCTTAAAAGTCTATAGTTAGGTTGGTCAAATTGCAGTTTCAGCGTCGCGGGCTGGATTGTTAGATGGGGGCCGCCACCTGCAGGTTCCTGGATTACTTCACCCGATGCCCGTTCTGGTAGCTCCGCTTGCGTGACCGGGTAGACGTGGGTCGCGCCAGCTCCCTCTGGGTAGTATTGCCGGCAGCGACTGCAGGTGGGTCAGCGAGGAATGGAAGCGGTTGCTACAGGGGGCTTCTCCCTTCCTCCGGGCATAGTGTGGGGTTGGCACCTTATGTCCACAGACTCGGTTGCCTCTTGGGGCCGGGTCTTTCCCATGACGGGCGCTGAGGAGGGTCCCGGTGGTCTTCCGCCGCCTGCGGCGGGCGGTTGTTTTGTTTTTGAATGTCAGAAATGTATATTTGTGAATGTTGAGATGTTATATTGGTTTCACTGGTAAAAATAAATAATTGAAATGGGTATATATTTGTTTTTTGTTAAGTTGCCTAATAATTATGCACAGTAATAGTCACCTGCACACACAGATATCCCCCTAAAATAGCTAAAACTAAAAACAAACTAAAAACTACTTCCAAAAATATTCAGCTTTGATATTAATGAGTTTTTTGGGTTAATTGAGAACATGGTTGTTGTTCAATAATAAAATGAATCCTCAAAAATACAACTTGCCTAATAATTCTGCACTCCCTGTAGTCATTAGAACAATTCTAACTTAATGTAGTAGTTCTGGTGTTCATAGTCTGTGCCTGCAGGCTTTTTAATGTAAACACTGCTTTTTACAGAAAAGGCAGTGTTTACATTGCTGCATAGTAACACCTCTAGTGGCAGTCTCTCAGATGGCCACTATACGTGCTTCCTGGGACAATGCTGCACAGTGTGCACCCTCTGCATGCAGACACTGAGCTCTCCCCACAGAGATGTATTAATTTAATGCATCTCTATGAGGAGAGGATGATTGGCTCAGCACTCCAAATCATTAAATTTCATGATCTCAGCCACGGATCAAAGGATTATTTTAAAAAATAGTTTTGAGGTAACCGTTGTCCTTTATGGGTTCTTATATAATCGTATATAGTGCTTATATAGTTTTTGTTGTTTTTTTAAGCCACATACAGGCCACCTAGCCATCCCTATTTTGGGACACTCCCAATTTTACAGAGTCCTGGCTGATGCCGGCAGGAGGGCAGAGCACAGCATACCACTCCCCCTTCGTGCCAGGCACTACATGTAGCATGGCCGAGCTGTTCACTGTAGAGGATCTTCTGTATTCTCTACCCGGTCTGACAACAAGTGTTCACTGAGAAAAAACTGCTTCCTATCAGACTGGGTGGAGGATACACAAGATTCTCTACCGTGGTCTGCATGGCCACGCAGAGGAGGTAAGCAGGAAGAAAGGGTAAGACCACAATGAGACACAGAGAAACAGAAAAGGGTCTGGGATAAAGAGGCACACAAAGGGGCTTGGGTGGGAGAAAGAGACTGACAAGAAGGACTAAGGGGGAGAAAAGACACATAGAGGCAGTGGCAGATCCAGAGCCTGATCTCGGGTGGGGCACTTGTAGATTATTTAAAGAAACTACAGCTCTGTGTAGTGGTTATGGGGCCAGGAGCGCCGGGACCCCCACCCAGAGTAAGTAGTCAAACCATTTAAGAACAGTTTGACACCTTACCTGGGGTCTGCTGAGATATGGGGCTGTAGTAGGGCATAGGAACAGTGGTGTGTGTGTGGTGTGAGGGGTGAAGTGTGTGTGTGTGGGGGGGGGGAAGTGTGTGAATGTGTAGAGTGTATGGGGCAGCATGTGTGTGTTGTGCAATGTGTGTATGGGGGGCTGTGTATGTGTGTGGGGGTCAATGTGTGTATCTGGCTGTGTGTGTGGGGCAGTGTATGTGTGTGTGGGGAAATATGTGTATGTGGGGGCAATGTGTGAATGTGTATGGTGTGTGGGGGCAGTGTGTGAATGTGTGGTGAGGAGGGTAGGGGGGCTTTTTTATATAATTTTTTAAATAAATACATTTATGTCCCCCCTCCCTCCGTAAAGGTACATTTCTTGATACCTGGTGGTCTGGTGGGGAATCCCTGGTGGTCGCAGTGGTGAGAGTAAACTCTAGCCCATAGCTCCAGGGCTAGAGTTCATTCTTGCGAGAGCTGGAGCGTTGTCGTGATAACCGCAGCAACGCTCTGTGCTCACGAGAGTTGGACCCGGAGGAGCTGTAGGCTGAGCTCCCGGGTCCTCTCTCACTCCCTACCCTGCTGTGTGTCAGCACGGTGCCTGTGGACCAGGGAGGGAGATCTCTGATCTCCCCTCTGGTCCGTGAAGGCACATTGCAGGGCTGGCGCTTGGACAGTGCCAGCCCTGCATTAGCCGGCAGGGGAGAGCCTGGGGGGGGGGGGGGCAATTGCACCGTTGCCCCCTCCCTCCCCCCATTGATCTGCCAGTGCTCAGAGTCCAAGTGCCTCACCTTTAGGAGATTGCTGAAGGGCCTGGTGTTCAGTCGCCACTAGTGGCAAGCAGTACATCTGCCATTTTTAAGGTTCATTTCAAGACACCATTATTACAGTGAATATGAAACAAAGAAAGACAGCTATAATTGTCTGTTTCTTTGTAGAATTGCTTTGGGATGCAATACAATGAATAATACCATCAAAAGTCCATTATGAAAGAATTGTTTTTGTAAAATCAACAAATTCCAGTTACATATGTATTACAGAGAAATTGAATACTTTAAAAGAAAAATTATATAGAAAAACAAAGCACACGTATGGCATTCTGAGTTTGAAATTGGAATAAGATCAAAACAATTACTAATCTCTTTGTCCCTCAGTTGATAATCAATACACGCCGTTTGTTGAGCAATATTACATAAGGGCAATCAGTGCTGTTGGACCCAACTTCAGTTCTTGATTTCAGCCTCTATTGTTTGAGACCGTGTTGTTATAGGAAAGAAATTACAAAATGTTCTTATGCCTGCCTTTAATTAGTGATCTTGGTTTACCCTTTTGTCCCTGGAATGCCAAGTGAAAGCTCCTATGGCTGGAGAGACTAGTTAACTCTTTATGCTGCTGATCGAATTGCCATACATGGGCTTTGGGATATGCTATGTCAGATGGGGTGACAATAAAGATACTGTTGGGGTGCTCTGTACAGACCATGTGATGGAATACAGTGGAATCATCCCAGTAATGATTCAGCTTTAATAGGACAGTGTTGGGCCCCTACTATATGCCCACTTACTTTGCCTATTTCCAAATGGGTGGATTTCCACCTACATAGGTATGTCACACATCTACCATCTTATATTAGGGACACAGGGCACGTCCTTACCCTTGTTCAGGGTATAAGCTGGTTAGACAACTATAGCTGGGTGACCATCGATGTTACTGCCCTGTACACGAATATCGATCACTCTCTGGGCCTATGGGCACTTGATTAAGACCTTTCATTAGACCCCTTACTCCCAGAGGAGCAGGACGATTTCATTTTGAGGTTCACTGAGTTTATTTTAAAACACAACTATTATCAATCTAATGAAAATTTTTAATTTACAGATTAAAGGAACGGCGATGGAGGTGAGTTTTGCTCCCTCGTATGCGAATTTGTTCATGGGTCACTGGGAAAACACCATGGTCCTGTATATCCCGCATTGGATGGAGCGACTCACCTTCTATCGCAGGTTTATTGATGATATTCTTATTATTAGGAGAGGTGAATGGGGGGAGATAGATGAGTTTGTCTCTTATTTGAACAACAATGAATGGGGCATGTCTTTCACGTTTACCAAACATCCCACTGAGATCAACTTTTTCGATCTTTCCTTGAGAGGGGAGGAGGGAGGCATTCGCACCAAAACCTACCAAAAGAAGGTTGACATAAATGATTTCCTCCATGCAGGAAGCGGAAACCATCCAACATGGATTGCCAACGTACCACTTGGGCAATTAATTAGGTTACGTCGCAATTGCTCCTTTCTGGCTGATTTTCAAAAGGAATACTTCTCCCTCTGCCAATGATTCATGGAGAAGGCCTTCCCATCCCATTCTATCATTAAAGGTTATTTGAAAGCAAGCACGATGCAAAGAGAGGACCTTCTCAATCTCACTCAAACTAGATCCGAGTTTCATACTCTAGAAACCCCTTGCCACACCAGCTATCATGGCATGATTCTAAACCTATTACTACATTTTCTTTATTGGTATTTTACATGATATTTGATGTATTTAGGTATATTTTCAGTCATTTCTGATATTTATATTAATCCTTATACTTCTTTAACTGGTATCCTACCCAATTTCTAATATATATACGTGACGCATTTAAATATTTTATTTTCCTTTTTCCCCTTGTTTCTCTACAGATATGTTTTTAGTTTTTTATGAAAACATAATGGAGATTTAAAATCACTCCAATCTGGTGCCTAGTTTCCCATGTGCCCATGATTGAACTGGTATCTTTTGTTTCTAGTTATAATGTGATTGTAAGCTCATGGGCCATCTAGCCAAGCACTTTGTATAAAAGAGCTCCAATGGCTAGATATCAGCTTACGGGCAGGGCTCTCTTACCTCTTGTATTTGTCTGTGTATATTGTACGTTTCTCCACTAATTGTACAGCGCTGCGGAATCTGTTTGCGCTTTATAAATAGCGATAATAATAAATAAATATATGTGAACAATGAGGTTTCTATATATCTCTATTTACTGGCATCTTGTACTTAGCAACAGTGAATAGTGAAGTCCCTATATACATTTCGGTCAGAGATAATCAGTGACCATTCTAACAAACCCACGATATTGTCTATGACTAGACCAGTTATTGTATTACAGGAGAAAAGAGTAAGCGCTAAATAACAAATGGGCAGCAACCCTATAAGGGAATCCCTCAAACACCCTTAAACAAAAGGAGAAAGAATAGAGAGCAAGGGCTGCGCCAGAGAGACTTGATATATTAATAATAAATAGTCCAAATAAAAAAGAGTCTTATCTAAAATGCTCTTATTGGAGACACAGAGTCTATAGATGCTTGGTCAGGAACAAATGTCCTCGCTGTTCTCTTCCGTGTAGATTCACTCATATGCAAGAGATAAAACAAATAGAGAAACAAATAGTGCAATAAGTCTAATAATGGAGAAAATAAAATATTAAAAACTGGTATAAAACTCACATTTGCAAGAGCTATAACTCGCTCTAGTGTAAAAGGCGTACAGCGGTACAATCCCCGCTTATGGGATATAGGAAAAACTTCCTCCGTCAATGGTATGTTCAACACTCAAAAATTAAAGAGAGACAACCAATAGTGCTCACTGGATAAAATACTGGAAATAAAATATATAAAATGGTACTCACAAGGAAGGAGCAGACCAACTACTCCTTGAAGATAGCACTGGTGGTATTATCCCCACCTCGGATTGCTTGGAGTCCAGGGTGATAAAAATGCCAGGTAAAAAACAATATAAAGTGTACCAGAAGATAAATGGCACAAATAAAAAGTGACCAAATAATCTTTAATATATTCAAATACACAAAATATCCACAAACGCGTTTCGCCAATACGGCTTTATCAATATGGAATAAGGACCTGATACCAGGGAAGAGGAGAGATCGCTGGCCTGTGTCTGTCTGAGCCTGGGAGGGAGGCAGCTTCTAGGCTGTGTCTGAAACGCTAGTGGTAGCCTCAGTCTCCTCCTACAACTAGCATTTCAGACACAGCGTAGCAGTCAAACCAGAAGTAAATAAGTAAATAACCAATTGCCCTGTAATTTTAAAAGTGAGTTACTGAGTGGAGGACTCTTGCGGATTATTATTAGCACAGTACAATGACTATATTCGAGTCCAGATAGAGGTAAGGCACACTAGGCAGGTATGTCTGCGTAAATTCTAACTGCTACCTAAGAAATAATAATGTAAAAATAACATCAAAGGAACAATCGCTCTCTTAGATCCTAATATGCTCGGTCAGAGTTCATAACGGCAGGTATGCCAAACAAACTATTATGTGTGGGTGATAAGGTCGCTTAAGGCGGCGTTGGCGTGCTGTTGTCGCCTTGGTAGTATTCTGGGCTTGGTTGGTTTTACACCCCTGTGTTCAAGTTAAATGGTAGAAGGATCAACTAAGGGTACAGAGGCGGGGGGGGGGAGGGGTGAGCGAGCTTGCGCTAAGGGCCATACTGACCCTTGTCGGTGGGTGGAAGGCATTGGCAGGTGTTAACTAAGTTGGAAGCTTAAACAGGTGTTAACTAATAAAACAAGTAATTTAACATAATCGGAGTGTTGGCTCAGGTTGCGGCTGTGGCACGTTTGTCAGCCGGGACAAATGTGGTAACCCTCGCCATGTCCCATGCATGCGGCGGTTTCGATGTGCCTCGTGTGTCAGGCCTGGTCAAAGCGTCCGGCGGGAGGCCAAGGGTTGCAGGCAGTGCGGTCGCCTCCTCCAGGTCTCGCACCTCATGAGGAATATTGTCCTGTGTGACCAGTAGTTTCCAAGGTGAGCGCCATCGATAGGGGATACCCCCATTTCGGAGAGCTGCCGTGAAAGGTTGCAGGGAGTTTCTCCATTTAAGAGTTTCTCTGAAGAAGTCGTGGTAAAAAGTCAACGCCATATTTTCAAATTGGTATGGCGACCTCTCTTTCAGTGCCGCCATTACTGTCGCCTTGTCCCTGTTGCAGGTAAGTCTTAACACTATGTCGCCTGAGGCTGATTCCGGTGCTCTCCGGGGCTTCAGTATACGGAAGGTCCCCTCTACTTGGATGGCCTTGGCTTGTTTGGGGATCAGTATAGCGCAGAGCAGTCTCCGTATCATGTGTGGGAGTTCTGCCTCTGCTAGGTCGTCGGGTACTCCCCGTACCTTGATATTGTTGCGGCGCCATGCATCTTCCAGGAGGGCAAAGCGCTGCTCAAAAGATAGTTGTTGTCTTTTAAGACTTCTCCCTTCTTCTTCTAATGCGCCAAGCTGTGTGAGTTGCTGCTTGTTTGCTGTTTCGACAGACTCAATGCGGCCTACAAGGCCCGCGAGGTCGGAGCGCAGTGCGGCGACATCAGCCTGAAGTGTTTTCTGGAGGCCCGCCAGAAGGTCTTTTAAGGTGGCCCTGTTCACCGGCTGGGTGTCAGCACTCTGAGGTACCGCCGGAGCATGCTGTGGAGGCGGTGAGAGGGGTGTTCTCCTGTCTAGGAGTGAGTCTCCTGAGGTGTCTGAGAAGTCATCATAGTCGGCGCCCATTTTAGGCCCAGTCGCGCCATGCGCTTGTCTCAAAAGATCTGCGATGTTCATGCTGATCTTGGGTTTTTCCGGTTTGAGCTTCTTGCTCTTTCGACCCATAGTGAGTGTGGGAGTCTCTGCCACCGTTTTCGGGTCACCATGTTGATTTTATCTCTGGTAAATTCCCTGTTTAGTGCGGAGCCCATGCGATGTGCGTCCGTCTAGCTCGGCTGCTCGGCTCCGCCCCCTCTATATTATTCTTATAGAGCATCTAACCATTATTATTATTACTTTTTATATATGCAATGTCAGATTTATTACTATCATCCACTGTTACATTACTAAATAAATCATGTATAAATGTTTCTGTGCCAGGGATAGATCCTGTAATATGATGTGTTCTGTATAAATAAACACGCACATCCCTTTTTATATTTTTATACCATTTAAAAGGTTTTTGTCATTTACTTTTTGCACCATTTAGGGTTAATTCTGTTAAATTACTCAATGGTCAATTAGGCTAGCCCTATTTAACAACCTATATGGTTCACACCAGGCTTTGATTAAATGTTTTACCACCTGATTGTGAGGGTTTACAAGGCAACAACCCCCACCTGCACGTTGCCTTGAGAAAGTCCTGTGGCAAGGATGAAATGCATAGACGCTGTGCCCTCTTACCCGTCAATTTGCCTTTACTGTTTGGAGAGCCGAGCATCCAGTAAGTATCAGCAAGAAGCCGCGGTCTTTTGCGAAGTTCCCGACTGCGGCACTATCTCTACAGCATACCCCATCCGTGATCATCTATACAGAGGCTCATTGCAAGTTTGCTAATCTTATATCTACATGCTGCAAAGTGCACTATGGGACCTTGTTTTTTGAGCTATTATCCATCCTTCACTTTCCGGAGCTATACCTTGGTCATTGAGAGCCCCCCTCCCCCCAAGGTCAGGTAATTTCTGCGTTGGTGTATCAGAAGTAAACCAGTGAGGTTCTTTCATATATTATTATTATTATTATTGTGATTTATATAGCGCCAACATATTTCGTAGCGCTTTACAATATTATGAGAGTGGGGATGTAACTATAAATAGGACAATTACAAGAAAACTTACAGGAAAAATAGGTTGAAGAGGACCCTGCTCAAACGAGCTTACAGTCTATAGGAGGTGGGGTATAAGACACGTTAGGACAGGAAATATCAATCAAATAAGGTGGGAGTGAAGCAGAGCTGGAGGAGAGAGTAAAGCACTGCCCTATAGGAGAGAGCAAGAGACAGGTATGTAAGGTAGAGGTTACTCTGGGAGGCCATAAGCTTTCCTAAAGGGTGGGTTTTGTGATGGGTTTTAAGGCACTTCTTAAAGGATTGAAGACTAGGGGAGAGTCTGATGGGGGTAGGCAGGCAATTCCATAGGAAGGGAGCCGCCCGCAAGAAGTCCTGCAAGCGTGAGTTGGCCGTACGTGTGTCGGTCAGGAGGTGGTCACGGGCAGAGCGGAGGGAACAAGGAGGGGCCTACCTATGGATCAGTGAAGAGATATAAGAGGGGCTAGAATAGTTCAGTGCTTTATATGTAGGGGTTAGCACTTTGAATTGACTCCTATAGGATACAGGAAGCCAATGAAAGGACTGACAGAGGGGTGAGGTATGAGAGGACCGACTAGAGAGGAAAATCAGTCTGGCGGCGGCATTCATTACAGACTGTAGTGGGGCGATTCAGGAGAGGGTTACAATAATCCATACGGGAAATTACTAGAGCATAGACAAGCTCCTTGGTGGCATCTTGTGTAAGAAAGGGGCGACAAGACAAGGAGCTCTGTTTTAGAGAGACTGAGTTTCATAAAGTGGGAGGACATCCAGTCAGAGATGGAAGAAAGGCAAGCAGTGACATGGGGAGGAAAGACATATTTGGGTGTCATCAGCATACAGGTGGTAGTGGAATCCAAAAGAGGTAATAAGTTTGCCAAGAGAGGCAGTATAAAGAGAAAACAGAAGGGGTCCAAGCACAGAGCCTTTGAGGACTCCAACCAAGACATGACGAGGGGAGGAGGTATCATTAGAAAAGGAAACACTGAATGAGCGTTGGAAGAGATAAGAGGAAAACCACGAGAGGACAGATTCACAGAGACCGAGTGATTGAAGAGTTTGAAGAAGCAGAGCATGATCAACGGTGTCAAAGGAATCAGTGAGGTCAAGAAGAATTAATATGGAGTAGTGACCTTTGGATTTAGCTGCAATTAGGTCGTTAGTAACTTTGATAAGAGCAGTCTCATATACCTATTGTTTATGCTCGGTGTCCTTTTTTTTTTATATATATTTTGTTTATTATTACCATATATTTTTCTGTATACTTGATTTTCATATATTTTCTACTTTTAGAGGGATATCCATAAAGTATCTACCATTGTTTGCTGCTAGTGTCTTATGCTTTTTAGCATCTTTTTTTTCTGCTAGAAGACCTCACAGAGATGTGCAACATTTAGTTGTCCTACTTGTTCTTTCTGTGCCTTATTTAAACTTTCCATTTTGGGCTGCAACTTGCTGCTTCTATATTAATTGAAACTGTTGCAGTTTTCCCATTTTGGGAAGCTTTTGTTACCACTTTCGTAAACAATTGATACTTCTGTGTGTTTTATATCCCTATTTAGAGCATATATTATTTTTATTTGTTACTTTTAGGGAAAGTATGTATTTATTGTTTCAGTTGTGATCTTTCATTAAAGGTATTTTAATTTTTTTACATATAGAAACAATCCCTGTTTTGTCTTCTATTTATTCATTTATTATTTTTGGAGCGCACATACTTCATTCAAAGCCTAATATACATATTCGCTGAAAGTCGCTTACATGTATGTAGCTTCCCATTTTATTATTTAGATTGGTTACAATACTTTCTTAATTATCATAAGATCAAAACAATAGCGAGTCTCTTTGTTCCACAATTAATAATCGATACACGCCGTCAGTTGAGCAATATTACGTAAGGGCAATCAGTGCTGTTGGACCCAACTCCAGTTCTTGATTTCAGCCTCTATTGTTTGAGACTGTGGTTACAGGAAAGAAATTACAAAATGTTCTAATGCCTGTCTAATAACTATCTATGTTTGTTGTCAAGTTCATCCTCGGTATATTATAACCCCATGAGGATACATTTGGATACAAGTAGATAAAACTGTATATATATATATATATATACATAGATGCTGTCACTTGCTTACTGATTATACAGCTTTCTATGAGTCACCATTCTATTTAAATATACAGTATCCATATGTATACATCCTCGGTAGTCCACTTTAGACTCTTTTCTCTACCTGCAACAATCTAGACAAATACTGCATGACAGATTTGCTGTACATGGATATTGTTTACTCAACTCTAACTTGTATGCCTTATTAAAACATTTTTTAAGGGTTTATATATATATATGTGGACTAATTTCTACATAGCCGGGATATCTATAGAATCCTGCATTTTGTGGGAACCTCTCTCTAGAGGAGTGACTTTGCGATGCTCGATTCATTATATGTTGTGCTTAGTACAACTTTTTACTTTCAACTTTATTTTGGATATTTTGCCACTCCCACTACTTTTTGAGGGTATCTATATTGCATCTACCCAGTTTTTAGTTCACTTGTTGTTCACGAGTGTTTCACTGTTATCACATTTTATTTTGTTTTGTCCGTATTCGGCTTAATAAAGGTTATACCTAATAATATTTTTTATACTCTAGAGATATCTTTTGGTGGAATGGATGTCCAATTTTTCAATTTCTAGTGGAATAACCATTCCACCTTAGTCTTTTTCTATCGCTTTAAGTATTATTTGGGGTTCATGCCCTTAGATTTCTCCGTAACCCTACAGGATTTTTGGTGTTGGTTCTGTCCAACTCTAATTTTCCTTTCTTGTTTCTCTATTTACGTACTCTGTTATGTCTGTCTATCGTTGTCCGCCATTTGCATTCACCTTTTCAAGTTTAACTTGCATGACTTTTTGCGGGCAGCATCGGAACGATGGAACGGAATGTTCTACACCACTCCTAGTCTCCAGTTCTTTAAGAAATCTGCAATAATTCTTTCTAAAAGCACATCAGTTTACCCTGTAATTCTCCCTACAGCAGTCTACACCTGTCTCACCTCACACAGCTTGCTCATACACAAGTTATTTCACCTTGTTTCAACTTCTAGCTCAGTAGTTGCATCACAAATCACATAAACTGTATCCATTTGCTTGGTTAGATGAAGACTGAACATCTGGCTCTCTTCTTGATACGTGTTTCTATTTTGTAATTGTAGATCTTGTCCTCACAGGGACTTTAAGGCACCCAGACCACTTCAGCTCCTTGAAGTGGTCCGAGTGCAGTGTCCCAGACCTCTTAGCCCTGCAGTGGTAATTATTACAGTTTTTGATCAACTGCAATAATTATCTTGCAGGGTTAATTCTACCTTTAGTGTCTGTCTACCAGACAGCCACTAGAGGGACTACCAGGTGGATAGGCGACTTTTGGTTCTGAAGACATCCATGAGGACATCCAGTGTCACCTAAAACCCCATAGGAAAGCTTTATACAATACTTTCCTATTGGGGAAGTCCTAATGCAAGCGCAGCGCTCACCACTCATGCACAGTAGGTCCCCCGCCAGCTGACTTCGGCATCGGAGGAGCTGAGGTGGAGCCTTAACCAGCGCCGATGGACTTCAGTGCTGGATTCAGGTAAGCGATGAATGGGTTTTTAACCCCTTAAGCACCACAGGGAGGATAAACGCAAGGGAGGGGGGCTATTCGGATCTATAGTTTCCCTTTAAGATAGCAAGCTTATTTTCTCATAAACCTCAAGAAAGCATATTCACAGCACTTACTGAAACAATGTAACAACCACTATTGGGGAAGACGACATATGATCACACAACAATTCACACTTTCATAAATAACCTTGAATCAGGAATTCATAGCGTTTTTATTGTTTTTGTTTGTTTGTTTGTTTTTAACGTTTTTATTGAAATATTATGAGCAATACAACAAGGTCAACAATGCAATAAAATATTTCATAGTTACAAGTATATCGGTGTTGTTGATAACAGGGAAAGTACAGTATAAAACCTGTGGTTGTCGTATAGAGGGGTTTGTTGCGTGTAGGTGAGGTTTATATGACTTTGATGTCTGCATACACAATAATTCAATACGGAAAGCGAACTAAAGTATAGTGTATGTTAGAAAGTGCAGAGCGTAGGTTGATTTAATAGCAGGTCATCGATTAGTGCAAGGTGGTGCGCGATGTTACCGTATAGTAGGAATATAGCAGTAATGTGTAAATGTAAACACTGGATGCTAGTATATTTAGGTGCACAACAATTTGAGAGGTTTACAAGGCTTATCAGCCTGAAAGGTTGGCATTGTTTGAGGGTGGATAAGGGTTCAGGCCGGATGGGAGAAGTGGTGGCTGTCACCTTGACTGTGATTACCTTGGAAGAATTGGAGCCAAGGTATCCAGGTGGTGTGATATTCATCATATTTGAGAGTGAAGAAGTAGGACAGTTCCTCCATAGTTCTAATGGAGTCAACCCTGGCTATCCAGGCTCTAATAGTCGGGGCTGTGGTCTGTTTCCACATTGTGGGGATTAGAGCATTGGCTGCCGTTAGGAGGTGATTGAGTAGGATGCGTCGGCATTTGTTTAGTGGTTGGGGGTATATTAGGAATAACATGGTTTCAGGTGTTTAAGGAAGGTTGATGCCAGTGATGATGCGTATGAGGTTGGCAATCTTTCTCCAGTAGTCTTGGATCACGGGGCAGAGCCACCAAATATGGCGTGTGGTTCCTTCAGCTTGTTTGCATCTCCAACATGTTTTTGGTGTATTAGGGAAGAACCTGTTAATGCGAGTTGGTGTATAGTGCCATCTGGCAACTCGCTTATAGTTGCTTTCATGGGTGCTATTGCTCCTGGATGTATGAAAGATGTTTTTGAAAATTCTGTGCCAGTCTTTAGTCTGTATTTGGGTGGACAGTTCTTTGTCCCAGTGTGGGGTGTAATTTGGCAGGATCTCATGCTGACTTTGGCGAATTGTTTTATAAAAGGATGAGATTAGATCCCTACGTAATGTGTGTTGAGAACATTGTGTTTCAAAAAGCGTGGGGTTCCTATGTCCCTGAAGGAGTATTGGGTCCGAATGTATGAAGTGTTTGATTTGTGAATGTTGGAGTCTGAGCATGCCAGAGGGTTCGGTGTTGGGAATCAGGTCCTCTAATGGGATGATCCCTTTGTCGTTACGGACATCACCATGGGTGAGTGTGTGGGTCTGTTTGGGGAAACTTTGAAGAGCGACTGGGTTAGTGCCTGGAAGGAAGGGTGGGTTGTCAGTGAGTGGGTAAAGCGGTGAGGGGTGTGGAGATATATATTGGTCCCTCCTGATTTTGTGCCAGGTCCTTAGGGTGTGGGGAATTGTCGGATGTTGCTCTGAGTTCTGTGTTGTTATGTTGGGTCTCCTTCCTAGCCAGGGAGCAACGTGTAGTGGTGTTGTGAAGAAATTGGCCTCAATCCTCACCCATTGGGTGTCGTTATGGGGGGGTGCCCATTCATATATTCTTGCAAGGGTAACGGCTTTGTAATACGCCTCCAGGTCAGGGAGATCTAGGCCTCCTCTCTGTTTAGTTTTGGTGAGGCAGTCGTATTGGAGCCTGGAGTTTTTTTCCGCCCATATGAATGCAGTAAATGTCCGTTTGGCTTGTGTGAAGAAGGGGAAAGGGATTTTGATGGGGAGGGTTTGCAACAGGTAAAGGAGTTTGGGGAGTACGTCCATTTTTAGGATGTGGATTCTGCAGAGCCATCCAAATTGTGGTTTGTTCCAAGCCTTGAGGTCAGCCGCTATCTTAGCTAGGAGGGGAGGGAAGTTGATGTCATAGGTATGGTCTAGAGAAGTGGTGAGTCAGACTCCCAGGTATTTGACCGATTCTGACGGCCACTGGAATGGGTAGGATTTGTGAGGTATAGATCGGGTATTGTGGGATAGGTTGAGGGGGAGTATTTCGCTCTTGCTTACGTTGATTTTGTAATTAGAGACTTGGTGGTATATATCAATTTCTTGCAGGTGATGTCAGTGATGTCACTGGGTTTGAGATTGTGAATAGAAGATCATCAGCAAACGCTGTGACCTTATATTAATTTTGTGCAACTGTAAGGCCCGTTATATCCGGGCAGTCCCTAATTCCCTGCAGGAATGGTTCCATTGTGAGAATAAATAACAGGGGGGAAAGGGGACACCCTTGCCTCGTGCCATTGGTTATTTGAAATACGTCCGAAAGTTGGCCATTTACCCGTACTCGTGCTCCTGGTTTGGAGTATATGGATGAGAGCCACTTTCTCCAGTTTGGGCCGAAGCCTAGCGCTTGCAGTGTCAATTTGAGCATGGACCAGTCCACCCTATCAATTGCCTTTTCGGCACCGATGGTGAGTATGAGGCTTTGGGATTGTTCTGACCTGGCAGTGTGAATGAGGCTGAGCAGTTTCGTTGTGTTGTTTTTTGCTTCGCGCCCAGGCACGAAACCGGATTGATCTGGGTGGACCAGCCTCCTAAGTAGTGGAGGCGTTCGGCTAGGATCTTGGTGAATATTTTGAGATCTCCATTAATCAGAGAAATGGGGCGGTAGCTCCCACATTCCTTGGGGTCTTTCCCCGGTTTGTGTATGAGAGTTATGTGAGCTTCTAGGGATTCGGTTGGGAGGGTGTGCCCTGTTATGAGCACATTAAATGCGTCCACGAATGGTGTTTTTAGGATATTGGTGAAAGTTTTATAATATTTGGCTGTGAAGCCGTCCAGTCCAGGGCTTTTCCCCGGGGGGAGTCGTTTGACTACTGTGGTGAATTCCTCAGGTGTCATGGGGCTGTCGAATGTTTGTCTAATATTCGGGGGGATAGTGTGGGTGATCCTTGTGGAAAGGAATTTGGTCACGTCCTCGCTGGAGGGCGGGGATTATCTCAGGTTGTATAGGTCTGAGTAAAAAGTGTGGAATTCCTTGAGTATGTTTGGCAGGAGGTGTGTGCGTGTGCCGTATTTCTGTTTGATCGTGGTGATGTATGTCCGTTGGTTGTTTTGTTGGAGGGCTCTCGCTAGTAGTTTGCCACATTTTCCTCCTTGTGTGTAGTATGTGTGTTTAGTGCGCAGTAGCATTCGTTTATCCTTGGAGTTAAGTAGTGTTTGAAGTGTCGTGCGTTTGTCCACTAGTTGTTTCTATATGTTGAGGGACACATTTTGTTTGTGAGTTTGTTCTAGTTGGCGTATGTCCATGAGTAAGTCTGATGTCTGTGCCTCTCTCTGTTTCTTGAGCTTTGAGGCTAGTGCTATAATGTGACCTCGTAGTACCGCCTTGTGGGCTTCCCATATGATTGGTGGGGAGGAGATGGTGGGTTTGTTTTCTTCAAAGTAGTGTTATAGTGTATCAGTGAGTGTTTTAGTGATGGTTTGGTCATTTAGTAGGGTGTCATTCAGTTTCCATTGGGTACGGTTGGGTGTCAATGTAGGGATTTGAATAACTATGATAACTGTGATAACGGGGCATGATCCGACAAAGTTATTGGGCCGTACTTGCAGGATTGTATTAGGTGCAGGTGTCTGTGGTGGAGGAAGAGCATATCTAATCTGGAATAGGTATGTTTTACCGTGGAGTAGTAGGAGTAGTCTTTGGTGTGTGGGTGGGTAATCCTCCAGCTGTCGAACAGGTAAGCTTTATCCAGTAATTGAGTCATCTTGAGTCTAGTGGGGGCGTTGTAGGACGTGGACGTGGATGTGGTGTCTAGGTCTGAGTCTAGGGACATGTTTAGATCCCTTCCCATTATGAGGATACCTTCCATGTGATTTTCTATTTTGGTAATGTATTTCTTTAGGTGTGTGCTTTGTTTGGTATTAGGTAAATACATGTTAGCAAACGTCACCACTGTGTTGCCTATCTTTCCCTTCACTATGAGGAGTCTGCCATTAATGTCAGCATAGTGGCTTATGTGTGTGTAGGGTACATGCCGCTCCTCTTGCTTTGGCCTCTTTGTAGCATCCATAGTATCCTGTGGGGTAGTGGCGATTGCGTATTGTGAGGGCTGAGCCTGTTTTGAAGTGGGTTTCTTGAAGGAAAGCTACGTGTGTTTTTATTGTTTTTTGTTTTTACAATCAAATGAATATGTTTCCAAAATCAGCTATTGTTTTACTTTTGCTATTTTGGTCTAAAACTTTAAATTCATTTTGAATTTGCCACAAAAGTGCGATCTTTCCTACCAAATATGGCAGAGTCCTTTTAAACATAATAGATGAGGGCAAATTACCTCTAAGATTCCCGTAGGATTCATCTTTCAACTATGAGACTGAACTTTGTGTAACCTTATATGAAAGAAATGTGTGTTGTTATTCTGATATAGAGAAAACTTGACCCTGTCTGTGTGAAGGCCAGCAGACAGATATTTAATGGATATTTACTATACCATGAGGTTAGAGCAGTTGTGTGGAGCTCAAAATCTGAAGATTTATGTCTTTAAATAGTTTTAAATAGGGAAACTGACTTTGCTCAATATGGGGGCAGAATTGGAAAGGGAACCCATATCTGTTGCTAGTTTAGATTATATTTTAGGATACTTTACAGCTTGCATATATTTTTATAGCATTGTTGGTTTAGCTGATTCAGGTTTCATCCATGTGGTGATCCAGACGCATTTTGGCAGTGCGATTGTTTCGAGAAAAATGATTCCGATGAATCAAAATGGTGCAAATGCGGCCAACCAGTGTACTTCCAAATACAAATGCTATGTATACATTTTGCAGTACTCTGATAGGTGTATTTTTACGCCATTTGTTTCACAGATTAAGTGAGAAGTAACAATAGTGTGAAAAAGAGGAGAAGCGGTAAAAAAAAATAATCTATATTTATATATTATGTATTTATTAAATGTATAACATATGTAGATTATTTTTTTACTGCCCCATCTTTTTACTTCAGTTAGCCACTTATCACTTGATCCCTTAGCCATCAATCATCTTTTTTCTACTTGAGCATCTTTTTTTTGCCACCATAGACGGAACTCCGAATCACAAAACAAACTTAAAGGGACACTATAGTCAGCAGAACAACTACAGCGTATTGCATTTGTTCTGGTGAGTATAATCATTACCTTCAGGCTTTTTGCTGTAAACACTGTCGTTTCAGAGAAAATGCAGTGTTTACATTACAGCCTAGTGATAACTTCACTGGCCACTCCTCAGATGGCTGCTAGATGTGCTTCATGGGGCAGTGTTGCACAGTGAGCAGCACTTTCATTCAGTGTCTTCACCTTCTGCATTCAGATACTGAACTTTACTCATAGAGATGCATTGATTCAATGGATCTCTATGAGGAGATGCTGATTGGCTAGGGCTGTGTTTGACTTGTGCTGGTTCTGCCCCTGATCTGCCTCCTTGACAGTTTCAGGCAATCCTATAGGGATGCATTGTGATTGGCTCAAGCAACCACTTCTGATGATGTCAGCAGACAACAGGCAGGTCAGAGGCAGACAGGGTCAGAGCCAGCAGCTGCAAACTTGAATACTATATTTAGGAAGGCAAGAGGTGACCAGGGGGGCTACATGGTGGTTTTAACACTATAGGGTCAGGAATATATGTTTGTGTTCTTGACCCCATTGTGTTCCTTTAAAGGCGCGCCCAGTATCTGCTTTGTTTGCATCCTAATACATGCAATATATAGATATTGGAGTTTGGCATTTTGTGTTATGATTTGGTCGTAATATGGGAGAACCCCAATATACAAGTCTAATGCTCAGTATTATTTCAAGGCATACAATCATTTATTTTTTTATAGAGAAATCTGATTTTGGTGTGTTAATAGTACCATCTTTCATTTTTACTAGCAAAAGAGTTAGCAAGTATATAACATTAAAGTTACTTCATAGCATTTATTTATACACTTCTAATGCCAAGTGAAACTTTTTAGGTTCTTGAGATAAGAACAAAATTCCCTAAGATAAAAAGTATTTGCCCCCAATATCTAGCATCCTCGATGTTATATGGCTAAACCTAATCACTAAATGTAAAAAGGAAAGGCAATGCAGTTACACCATCAACTAAATGGAAAGATGATCTGGGATATATATCAGATAAGGTCAAATCATTCCGAATTTGAAAGTAATAGGGTTAGATATGGTATAATAAAAAAAAATAAAAAAATAAAAACCAGATCGAAGAGATCTGATAATTGAGAAAAAATTCAAATAATGTGTGGAATTAACAGAACATCTGTAGGACATAGAGGTACAATACACAATTTCTGGAGTAATATTTTTTTTAGCACTATATGATTTTATATAATATTTGCATTAAAAAAATAGTTAGACTATATAATGGTGTTTTTATTAGAGCTCTTATTATGCTCATAAAGTACCACATTTAACTCATAAAAGCATGCAGCAGAGAACAGTCACTGATAATGCCTAAATTTGACATCCAGCAATGCTTTAGTAGGAATTTGAGTTATGTTAAAGAATTTAATATTAAAAATGGAGCGGCAGGGAAGCAGTTTAAAATTAATGTCCTGTAGATTAGATTAAAGGGACAGTAAAGTATAAATATAATATTATTGCCTATTTTGATGGCAATATAAACATGACTGCATATTGATAATATGAAAGGTCTACCACATTCACAATCTAAAATATAAGGCATTTACTTCAACAATTCCTTAGAAAAAAAAACAGATTTTTTTTTAATACCAGTAGTTTCAGATTTTTATGATTCCTACTGCTGTCAAATATGATATCCAGAAGTATGTAATTTCATTTCAGACAATTAATTTGCAATAGAAGCTAACTGTTTATATGTCAACTGCCTGAGAGCCAATGGAATGACTGCTGGCTTCTACAAACACTCCAACTTCATTGAAAGTGTACCTGTCATGGTACACACATTTTATTAATTTAAATGCCCATTAAATTCCATCTATATATTGTGCTTGTAGAATTAATAGCTAATGTATATTGAATGGGAGAAAGATAAACTAAAAATATTTCAAATATGCCCGTCTCTCACCAGTCAATTAACAGTTCTCTGATTGACATGGGAACCTTCCTCAAATGGTTCTCCTGCTGTATGAGTTTAGGTTGCTGTAGCGATTCCCTAACTAGTGTTTGTTGGGCTGGCTAGAGGTGTACAGGAATGGACTGACTGTTAACATTTCATTCCCGCCAGAATGTCGGCATCGTGAGGATGGGTTTTTATGCTTGGGGAAGTGTCCCCAAGCAGGCCCAATCCAATCTGAACACAGCAACACAGGCGGGAGATACAAGTGGGACCGGTGGCAGTTGTAACAATGGTGTAATAGCCACAGAGCTACGAACATGGCAGTAAATGGGATTTGTGTATACAGCTTGACATTTTCAACCGAATATATTAGTTATGTGTATGATAAATTATATATTCATTACCGTTTGGGAGATTTTAGTTAAAATGAAACTGTCATGATAGATTTACTTTAAGACCAAATAATTTGGTCTGTGTATGTGAACACACATACATTCAAGCACTGAGAATCTGCTAACAGAATAGCATTATTAGAATATATTAATCCAGAATCGCTAGAATCAGGGCCGGCCTTATGCCTTTAGGCACACTGTGTGAAAAATCTTCATAGCCCCCTTTCCTATCCACACCCCATATTTTTCAAACCCCTACGCCATTCTTATTAACCACAAAACAAAGAGTATTAAAGGAACTATTGCATTAGGAATACAAATAGGTGTATGCCCTGATACGCACACTGACACACATGCACAGATATTCACACTGACACAAATGCACAGATACACACATGTTCACAAACAGATACATACACGGACATGCACACACACTCACCTACTTTCTCCTGTGATGTTGCAGTGCACAGTTCAGTTGTCTCTCCCAGATCTGATTCCAAAGGAGCCTGCCTGCGAACAGCGAAGGGGGAGAGGACATGATGGTCTATACTAGCGACAGGTACAGACAATGTGGTACACCGCTGGACCACCAGCGAAACATTTTTATGTAATATATTGGTAGTCCCACAATATATTAAATAAAAAAATTCACACATGGAGGCGGCTCTTCGTGTTGTGAGCTGTGTTGGCCACCTGGTTCCCATGTAGCCATGGCGCCCTGTGCTGCACATCTCGCATAACCCTAGACTAGCACCTTCATAGAAAAATTGATATACCGTATTTATCGGCGTATAACGCACTTTTTCCCCCTGAAAATAGGGGGGAAATCGTGGGTGCGTGTTATACGCCAATATCCCACAATTACTTACCTGTCCTGAAGCGTGGGCCGGCTTCACAGCTTGCACCGCGGTACAGGAACTTTAATTTCATGTTCCGGTTTCCGGCGGGACTGAAAGGAAGTGTGCACAATAGTGTGCACACTTCCTTTCAGTCCCGCCGGAAACCGGAACATGAAATTAAAGTTCCTGTACCGCGGTGCAAGCTGTGAAGCCGGCCCACGCTTCAGGACAGGTAAGTAATTATGGGAGGGGAAGTACACTATGGGAGGGGAGGGGGGGGGGAGTACACTATGGGAGGGGAGGGGGGGGAAGTACACTATGGGAGGGGAGGCGGGGGGAAGTACACTATGGGAGGGGAGGGGGGGGGAAGTACACTATGGGAGGGGAGGGGAGGGGGGGGAAGTACACTATGGGAGGGGAGGGGGGAAGTACACTATGGGAGGGGAGGGGGGGAAGTACACTATGGGAGGGAAGGGGAGGGGGGGGAAGTACACTATGGGAGGGGGGGAGAATACTATGGGAGGGGAGGGGAGAATGGGAGGGGAGGGGGAGAATACTATGGGAGGGGAGGGGGAAAATACTATGGGAGGGGAGGGGGAAAATACTATGGGAGGGGAGGGGGGGAGAATACTATGGGAGGGGAGGGGTGGAGAATACTATGGGAGGGGAGGGGGGGAGAATACTATGGGAGGGGAGGGGAGGGGGGAGAATACTATGGGAGGGGAGGGGGGAGAATACTATGGGAGGGGAGGGGGGAGAATACTATGGGAGGGAGGGGGAGAATACTATGGGAGGGGAGGGGGGAGAATACTATGGGAGGGTAGGGGGAGAATACTATGGGAGGGGAGGGGGAGAATACTATGGGAGGGGAGGGGGGGAGAATACTATGGGAGGGGAGGGGGGGAGAATACTATGGGAGGGGAGGGGGGGAGAATACTATGGGAGGGGGGGGAGAATACTATGGGAGGGGAGGGGGAGAATACTATGGGAGGGGAGGGGGGGAGAATACTATGGGAGGGGAGGGGGGGAGAATACTATGGGAGGGGAGGGGGGGAGAATACTATGGGAGGGGAGGGGGGGAGAATACTATGGGAGGGGGGGGAGAATACTATGGGAGGGGGGGGAGAATACTATGGGAGGGGGGGGAGAATACTATGGCAGGGGAAGGGGAGAATACTATGGGAGGGGAGGGGGGAGAATACTATGGGAGGGGAGGGGGGGAGAATACTATTGGAGGGGGGGGAATACTATGGAAAGGGGGGAACACTATGGGATGAGGGGGGGGGGGAATACTATGGGAGGGGGGGAAATTTCCTGGAATTTCTTTCTAAAAATGAGGTGCGTGTTATACGCCGATAAATACGGTATTTCATGTAGCAAAAAAGGGAACTGCACTTCTGCTTCCCACATTGTATCAGTGACAGAGAACTGCTCCAGAACAAGGGGCTGGCATGTCCCTAAATATACTTGCACTTATACTTTTTGGCCGAAACTTTGTCTCTTAACCTGAAGTTCCTTATAAAGTATGCACACAAAAAAAAAAGGTTGAGTGCTTTTTCTATTTTGCAATGAATGTTGATGCATTGCTTTTGGCAATGAACACCTTCTAAGACTCTTTGTTCCTTGGCTGACCTTAGTTTAACAGAAATTAATACAGCAACTCTTCTTGTTCTCTAGCAAAGCCCACATCCTAGCAACTAATCTGTATCATAAATACCATATAAAGCTACTAAATTCTCCTAATCCTAATCAAACACCAGTTTATCCCATGCTAAGCCTAACTCAAAGCCTATTGGTCCTTGTTCTTTGATAAAAGTTTAAGGTCTTATCTCTTAAGAATAGCGCTAATCGTTTAAGTGTCACATGTGATAAAAGTGTCACATGTGATAAAAGTTTGGAGTGTCCAAATTAATAAATTACAGGAAGATGGAAGTGAACAAATGTCACGTGTGATATTGTTTATCTACCGAGCCCCCATTTAAAAAATGTTTAAAAAATGTAGGGGTTCTCTATTTCTATATTATCTACCACTATAAACTCACATAACAATGTAAGTTATCAAATGACTGTTCCCTTACCCAAGAATATGTACAGGACTTGTAAGGAATGTGAATAGCTCTTTATAACTTTCACATGGCCAAATAAGATCAAAGGAAAGAAACTTACGGTCTATGTAGAACACAGAATCTCAAAAAACAGCAAATTAAAGAGCAGAAAATAAGTTTGTGGTAAGGACTTCATAAATTGTAAGGAAAAACACTGATAGAGATCTTTGTTTTTGTTTCAGAAGATCAAAGTCCTATATTTTAGCCTGAGTGGTGGGGGATACTGACTGCATATGGTGACAACATATAAAGTGTCCTTAAATGGACACTCTGTTGCTCAAAAAAAATATATAAACTAACTAAATAAACAAAACAAAAAAATATTTAGTATATGAAAACATGAGTGCCTTTTATTATGTATTATTACACCAAAGAATAGGATGGCTTCAAATTGATTTTAACCCCTTAAGGACACATGACATGTGTGACATGTCATGATTCCCTTTTATTCCAGAAGTTTGGTCCTTAAGGGGTTAAGATGCAAGTGTAACTATACAATTACCTACTGTATCACTAATTAATATGTGCAGCAACCAAAACCCCCTGGTAAAAAGCACTTTATGTTGTATTTTCTCTTTGGGTATATTTAAAACAGCTTGAAAAAGCTGCAGCCCGCTTGTGTGCTTCATTTGCAAGCCCTCCCCTTCTAACCCCACCCAGACTTTATGTGACTGTCCAATCACATACTTCCCATTGCAGCTCAATGAAAAATCTTAACAAAAAAAAAGCTCTAAACAATTGCTGCCTTGTGAGTTTAGTTCCACTGAGCTTACCTACCAGGAAGTAACAGGACTAATTATGTGATTGACAGCCAGGTGGGTGCATGAAGTTTGACGTATAAACGCGTCAGTTTCTATTAAAAGATGCACTTTTTGTAAAATGAAAAAAGAACACATCCTTCACATCTTGGAGATGATGCAAAATGACCATGTAAACAATAAATGGCTACTTGGCCACAAACACAGCAGGACAAATGCCACAACAAATAGGTCATGAAATGCTTTCACAATAGGTATGCAAGACAAGAACAGGCCTTATCAAATGCTGCATTATTGATGGGGAAACAGACCGCGGTTCAGCCTCTACACAAGTAGGATACTACCACACACCAGATAAAACCCCAATATATCTTGTTGTAAAAGTACAGGGCACTTTTAACACAGTGGGTGTGTCTCTAAATTCACAATCCTTGGTCTTTTTCGCACCATCAGGCCTTCTTCCATAAACAAATCCACAGACAAGAATAAAATGAAGTGACAGGAGCTTGAATCTTGGTGGTCTTCTCTGACCTACACCTCCTCCACCAGCCTATACATCTACTGCACTAGCCTCTACATCGCCTCCACCAGCCTGTACATCTCCTGCACTAAATTCTACACCGCTTCCACTGGCCTATACACTAGCCAACTAGAGAACACTGATTGACTTTTGGACCATGTGATTAAAGAAAGGAGCCAGCAGCGCCAAAAAGCTAATCTGCCACCTATCCAACATCTGTCACCTCGAAATGGTTAAGGCTGAAAAGAACCATCTTTCAGTCACCACTGCAATATATTTGTTGTGCATTTGCTTTCACATTAAGGTTGATAGTAAGAAAAAGAGAGGGAATCGGTAGTGGAGAGCTCCACCGCCGATACCTAAAAGGGTTACCGGAGGTATAGGGGGCTTAACCCCAAATACAATAGGCAAAAATAGAGAAAAGTGGAATAGGTAACCAGCTTGCATAAAGCAGGTGGGAACACAGATCCACTAAGCAATACCTCCTAAAATAGAGCGTAACATAAATAGGGTAAAAACCTTTATTAAAGAAATATAATACACACAAAAGTGATGTGTGAAAAAAGTGAAAAACCAACACCTAATAGAAAACTAATGGGCTGGATCTAATAGTAACCTTAAATGTACAAGTAAGTAGTATAGTAGGAATCCGTGATATAATGAAGTAACCAACTGGAGCCCAAAATAAGTAAGATAGGATAGATAGCCAGGACCTAATCAACCCTAAGCTAACTGTCTCAAGAGACCACTGCTAACTGCTGCTTCGAGGCAGCCTATCAAAAATCCCTCCAATGTAGAATAGTAAGACGCATGGATAGCGTCAAACACAGCCCAAGTTAAAGTAAAAAATGTAAGTAGAATCAAGTAGAATTCATAGCATCGGCTAGACCGCTCGACGCGCGTTTCGGCGTGTTACAAACGCCTTTGTCATGAGCACATTATTTTGGGCTCCAGTTGGTTACTCAATAGGGGGTTTCTACCTTCATTCCTTACTACCACTCTGTACCTGAGCGTGTGTTACAATATAGGTTATCGGTCCCTTTGCCTGTTCAGGCTTTTTGGGACATTGTGCCTCTACCTATCCCCCATTCTTTTACAAACTGTCTCTACCTTATGGTACCATAACCACTGCAAGACACTATCCCGTCCATTTGATTGATTTTCTAGTAATCTTGATACTTAAACTGTGTTTCTAGGGGATTATCCAGTGATTTCTCTACAGTTGTATATTTTTACTTCATTATATCACGGATTCCTACTATACTACTTACTTGTACATTTAAGGTTACTATTAGATCCAGCCCATTAGTTTTCTATTAGGTGTTGGTTTTTCACTTTTTTCACACATCACTTTTGTGTGTATTATATTTCTTTAATAAAGGTTTTAACCCTATTTATGTTACGCTCTATTTTAGGAGGTATTGCTTAGTGGATCTGTGTTCCCACCTGCTTTATGCAAGCTGGTTACCTATTCCACTTTTCTCTATTTTTGCCGAAGGTTGATAGTAACTTCACCTCCGTGAAACTCTGCACACTAGGTCAATGTTTCCTCCTGGCTGAGTTAGAGCTAAGATTTATCTTTTCACAAATTAGGTTCCTTAAAAGACAAAGATTTAACTGTATGTTCTCATACTACATGTTGTGTTAACATGTATCAAAAAGACTTGCTTGGTATAATACATTTGGTGACACTCTCAGGATTCAGAATACGATATAAGTAAAAGGGTGTGATAAATTGACAATACGTTTGATATGGCTAAGGTGATGGCAGGGAAGAAACCACTGGCTAGTTTTATACATTTGCATTGGCACAATATCTTTATGTATACACTTACCCACGCGTAGTGGGTATTGACAAATGATTCTACATATGGAAGTATTCTGGACTGCCTTGTGGGTTCGTTCTAAAGGAATTAACAGGGCATAAGATGCTTTGTTGTACTCCAGGATGAGGCTATCCCTCCCCTACCATTTTCTATTCTCACCTTCCTGGTACAAAGACCATTTCAACGGACATCATTTTCATGTCCACTAAAATTCATGTCTATAATGCAGTGTTGTGTAGAATTTAAGCTACCGTGATGATAACACAAAATAAAGAAAGCTTCAGCATTATTTTGGATATTGATGCTGATCTGGCGAGACTGGAGGGCCATAGCACCTCATTGTGGAGTAAGTGTTCATCTGTTTTTTATATAATGATCACAGTGATTGTACCTGCTGGGTGGTCGTTAGTGAGTTTGAGAGAGAGAGAGTAGGGCACCTATCTACTACAAGTATACCCAGAATAACCCAACATGAATAAACATGGAAAAGTAATAAATAAGAGTATGAAACATTCCCTTTCCCAAAGTCCATGCAGTTTGTAAGCAATTATAAGACCGATATTTGTTCAGTATGATCAGTCAAGTATTACGTACTCTGTATTAGTGTTGCAGTTGTGAGAGCCCGGCACCATGTGAATTTCATTAAAATACCTGGCCCTCCAATAATCCACATTAGAAGTACATAAATCATGTCTTTACAAACCTCACACTCCTATAAGGTGCAAGTAAAATGAATGTACCTTTGGCTCCTGACTTGAGTGTTGTGAGCACCATAGCCAGAACCTTGTACAAAGTTTTACAATTTTCTTGTCAACTTAAATGACCAACATGCCATGAGGTATAGGAGATGACAACATCCTGGCCAGACGGTTTAAACTCGAACCTTTGAGGTTGAGTTTAAGTGGATTTTTATATCATGGTGTCATGATTGTTGGTAATGATGGAGTTATATTTTGCAATAAGGGGAGAACACAATAATTGGAATACTAAATGAAAAGACCTTACTTTGTAATATTTTGCCTAGACGGTGACATTTGAGGCCATGCACAATGGAGTTTGCTTGAATTTTAATATACTTTATGATGGACTTGAATAACTGATATTTCAGCACAATACATCAACACGTGACAATATTTATGAGATATACAATAGTAACTGTTAAGAGCTCAAAGTTGTTTAATAACAGTGAATAGTTTGGCAAAATCACGGTTTAATTATATTGGATTAGTATGTGCCGTTAACCAAGTGACAGAGAGCAGGAGTCACATTGGGTCGTAACAACATAGCTCCGAAGAACAAGAGTAGTGACTTGGTAATAAGCAGAGTACTTTTTGATACAGAGAGGACACAGAACTGGTGGTGAAAATATAAATGATGAAATATAATTCTTTGGTTTGAAGAGACAGAAACAATGGGAATAAGTGAGTGTTAGCATTTACCATAATAATAACAGGTACGAGACTACAGAGAGTGACAAAGGAAAAGTAACAGCAAACGAGGATGACCAGTAAGCACGGTAAGGCAAGAGATCCAAGGTCAGAAGCCAATGATGAAGTAAGTTGAAAGGGTGATCTGGAAGAGTAGTCAGATAACGAGAGCCGAGGTCAGATGCCACAATGGTTAACTGGGTTGGAAGGTTGACTTGACAGCGTACTCAGGTAGCAAGAGGCGAAGTCAGAAGCCAATGATGAAGGAAAGTAACCAGACAGGGCCAGATTTAACCTCCTTGCTGCCTTAAGACCAGTTTCCTCAATGAATCTCCCCCTCTCCCACTATATATATGATCTTGATAAAGACCCAGCAGGGTCGAAACGTTGATTTGTTGTACCACAGCGTTGTATTCTTTTTGAATGCAATAAATACTTTTGCACGATTTTTCAAGACCTAGTGTGCTCCCTTTACTACCTATTTATATTATATATATATATATATATATATATATATATATATATATAGTACAAGTATAATGGCACTCACCCTTGCTGGTGACACAGTATGTAACGGATCACCTGGCACCCCGACTTGGTACCTCCGTTAAAGGATGCTCCTAGTGCTTCCTGAGGACTCCAAGCACTCTGGCAGACACCATAATCACCGAATCCAAGAAACCTTTAAATTCTCCCAAGCGTATGAATGCTGTAGACCATTGAATAGGAACCATACGAATAGGCTTGTACCCCTAGCAGTCAACTGGAACAGCATACAATAAATCCTTCCCCCAATAATGAGACGACACATCACTTTGAGGTTAAAACAGGAACTCTCGACTGGCTCATCCAGCCTGGCTTTTATTACACTAATCCACATACAGGCCACACCCAGGGGGAGGCATAAAATAACCAATCACATACATGGTTCAGCCCACACATCCCCTCCCCTCAGATAACATTAAACTCAATTATCCGGTACACTTTTTCAGCCAAGTTCTGGATGTACCCCAAAACCCGGGGGTACACCTTTAAATCCAGCATCGCTGGATAGCCCTTATTCAGGGGGACAACATATCCAAAATTCAAGTAATTCGGATGAATGGTTCGTGAGATATGGGGTTCCAAAGATTTGACCGACCGCATGGGTAAAGTATCCGAAAACAGTTCCATGCATTTTGGCCCTGCGGTCGGTCACAAACAAGGGAATGAAAACAGGCGAATTGCCTGTGTTATAGAGCCTGGAGAGGGTTTGAATGAATTCCCTTGTTTATGGGGTTCTTTATACCGAACGGCGGGTCATTCGGTAGTTTCCATACGAATTTCTGGAAGTATGGAGGTCTCAGCGGTGTTTGCCTAGTCAAGTGTCCGATTTTAGTTCCAGACACTCGACGGCAAAACACCGCTGTTCGGTAGTTTAAGATGGCCGCCGCCACGTGTTTGTTTCCCGAATGGCGGCCACCCAGAGGACAAAGAATACATTACACTGATTGCCAATTACCCGTTTGCAACATTGTTGCAAACTGTAATTGGAGGCACACTTATTCCTGGGTGGTCTGGTTGTTCGGTAGTTTCACTCAATATAATAAATGGAGTGATTCTACCGAACAATCAGATGAATGCTGCATACATATCCCAGGTTAAACTTAATACACATATAATATTACAGGCAGTACACTAGAATATGTATCACAGTCTTAAAGGGACAGTAGTCCCAAAAGTCCCAATATGTCCATAGATGCTGTTAAAAGGGCCAGTAGCAGCAATATACAGTACAACATGCCCCAAATAACCCAGGGGCCATAGTCAGCAGGTAGGAGGCTAGCAAACAGGCTTCTCCAGGGCCCAGTGGCGAGGTTGGTTTCGCCACACAGTACTTAGCTCAATGCCCTGGTGCTATCCCACGCTGAACTTATATACAATATATACCACCACTTTATATACCACTTGTCAACCACCACAATGTCTGGTTGGTTGGCCAACACTTGAGTGTCTGTCTGGATCTTGAATTTCCACAGGATCTTAGCCATGTCATTCTCGACTACCCTTTGTGGTATCTCCCATCTGGACTTCGGCAGGTCCAATCCATATTCTGTGCAGATGTTTCAGTACACAATCCCAGTAACTTAGTTCTGTCTCTCTGTGTATGCTGTTCCTGCTAACATCTTGCATCCGGCTACTAGGTGCTGGACTGTCTCAGAGGCCTCTTTGCACAGTCTGCACCTTGGGTCTTGCCTTTTGTGGTAGACTCCAGCTTCTATTGATCTGGTGCTGAGTGCCTGCTCCTGTGCTGCTAGGATTAGTGCCTCAGTGCTGTCTTTCAGTCCTGCCTTTCCCAACCACTGGTAGGATTTTATCATGTGAGCCACATCCACTATCTGCCAGTGGTACACCCCATGGAGAGGTTTGTCTTGCCAAGGAACCTCCTCTTTTTCTGCATCATCGATCTGTGTAAGTCTCAGGCATTCCCTTAGCAGTTCATCTTTGGGAGCCATCTTCATGATGTACTTGTGTATGCTCTGTGTTTCATCCAGGACTGTGGCCTAGACACTCTTCAGGCCCCGACCTCCTTCAAACCGGCAGGTGTAGAGTCTCTGGGTGCTGGATTTCGTGTGGAATCCTCCATTCATGGTGACTGGTTTTCTGGTCTTGACATCCATGGTGACCAGTTCTTCTCTTGGCAAAGTTATTATTCCAGCTGGGTATCTAATGACCGGTAGGGCATATGTGATGATGGCTCGGATCTTGTTCTTGACATTGAGCTGGGACTTCAGGACCTGTCTGACTCTTTGGAGGTACTTGGATGTTGCTATCCTCCTTGCCTCTTACTCATGGTTGCCATGCATTTGTGGTACCCCCAGGTACTTGTAGCTGTTCTCTACATCTTCTATTTTGCCCTCTGGAACTTCAACTCCTTCTGTCCTGATCATCTTCCCTCTTATTGCTATCATCCGCCCGCACTTCTCTAGTCCGAACTACATTCCGATATCCTTGCTGTATATCCTAGTTAGGTGGATGAGTGAGTCAATGTCTTGCTCATTCTTGGCATACAGCTTGATGTCGTCCATGTAGAGTAGGTGGCTGATGGTAGCTCCACTCTTGTACCTGTATCCGTATCCACTGTTCTTGATGATCTGACTAAAGGGGTTGAGGCCTATGCATAACAGCATTGGGGATAGCGCATCACCTTGGTATATGCCACATTTAATGTTCACTTGAGTTATTGTCCTGGAATTGGCTTCAAGTGTTTATTTCCACTTACCCATCAAGTTTTTGATGAAGGCTCTAATTATCTTGCCAAGCATTTCAGTATCCATGTGTGTGGCATTGTGTCATAGGCTTTCTTGTAGTCAATCCAGGCCATACACAGATTGGTCTGTCTGGTCTTAGAATCCCTTGTGACTGCTTTGTCTACCAGTAGTTGGTGTTTTGATCCTCTGGTGTTTTTTTCAATCCCCTTCTGAGTATTGCTCATATATTGACTCATATGCCCTTGGATATTTGAGGCTATGATGCCTGACAGGAGTTTCCATGTTGTGGGGAGGCAGGTTATTGGTCGGTAGTTGGATGGTGCTGTTCCCTTGTTAGGGTCCTTCATGACCACTCCAGTATTGCTCTGCTTTGTGTTAGCCAGTCAGGGTGGGAGACTGTTGTAGCTAGTAGCTGCTTAATTTGTGCTGCTAGGCGTTCATGTAGCGCTGTTAACTTCTTTATCCAGTAGTTGTGGATCATGTCCTGGGGCTGACCAGCTCTTCATGTGTGCTGCTCTCTGTTGGATATCTTCGACTGTGATGATGACTGGTTCCTGTTCCGGCAGCATGCAGTGGTCTGCTTTCAGGTCTAATAGCCACTGGGCCTCGGTGTTATGAGATGATTCTTGCTCCCAGATATTCTTCCAGTACTGTTCAGTCTCAGCTTTGGGTGGGTCTTGCGATGAGATGTGGTGGTTACCCTGTAGCTGTGCATAGACTTTGGATGGTTCTTTGGTAAAGAGGGCATTGATTCTCTTAGCCTCTGCTTCTCTGGTGTATCTGCTCAGTCTGGTTGCCAGTGCTGTCAGTCTTTACTTAGCTGTTTTCAGCACCTCCAGTAAGGGCATATCCTTGTACTTCCGCAGCAGCCAGGATCTATCTTTGATCTTTCCACCTCTGTTAAGTTGATCCAGCTTACTAACTTCCTTCTGTGCTGTCTTTATCTTGGCTTCCAGTTGTAGTCTCAATGTTGGGCATTGCTTCTCTTTGAGCCTGATCTTGTAGTCAAATAGCTGGAAGACTACTAATGATGTGGCATATATGAGCCTGTTCGTTTCTGTGATGGTGCAGGATGGGATTGTGGACAATGCTTCATTAACTGCAGCTAGTATGCTGCCTGGTGGTTGCTTTCCAGTGCTCTTCGGTAGTCTTGTCTGCAGGTTAATGACTGCTAGTCTAGGATTATTTCCCTTATATCTGTTATGCCATCTTGGGGTATGGATTCAAGTTAACAGTTCTCGGCAGGTAAGAATGTGTGTATAGGGATTTCTTCCTCCTCATGATGTATGGTTGATTTCTTCTGTAGTCCATTTATTTCCAGTTGTGACACTCGATCTCTTTTGAAGATGTTCAAACGTTGTGTAACCAGCTGTTTTGGTGTTAGGGTAGATGATGGTCTCTTATTCATACATAGCTCCCACATACGTTTCATGTAGCCTCTCTTATTGGGTCTGCTGTTGTAGTAGCATTCAAGCAGGTCTAGGTTCTCTCTCCGTGTCCAGGAATGATTTGTTCCAGTAGCCCACGTATATACACACTACACATCAATGCGACTAGTTTAAAGTATGATTGAAAGGTGAATGTAAATACATGGGTGGTTGGATGATAAGTGCTGGGAGAGAGTGTGTGTATAAGTGTGTGGAGGCTGTGCTTGTGATGTTGAATGTTTGTGGGGATGCTGCTGGTGGTGTTGTATGTTTGTGGGAATCCCATCCAGAGGCCATGAGCTTGGTGGCCTTATGGCACATCTAACCCATATGAACTAAGGCTGCAAGGGAAGGTTGCTATTCATATGCTATAACAATCCAGGGAGATTCAATAATCATCAATGTGAAACCCAACACACTATAGTCACCAAGACTACTTTCTCTCATTGAAGTGTTCTGGAATAGTGTTCCTGTCCTCATTAGTCCTGCAATGTATGTCATTGCAGTTTTAGAAACTATAATAATTACCTTGCAGTCCTCTAGTTCCATCACCCACTCCTCCAAAAGGCTGTTCTCCCAGGAGAGGCATATGCAGAGCCACTTGTCCCTGTGACTGCTGCTCTTGGCTTGGGAGGCTCTCTCTTTACCTCACCTGAACGTCCTCCATGGCCTCGTACCAGAGCTCCTTCTGAATGGCATCCTTCCAGTCCAGTATGCCCTCTTCTGAGACTGTCTAGTGGCTGTCTATCAGGCAGCCACAAGAGGCACATCTTGGATTCTAGTCCTTTAAACGATACAGGGCGTACTCACACTCTGCATGAGGAAGTCCAGAATCAGTAAAACCCCCATAGGAAAGCATTGAGGCAATTGAGGCAGGATGACGGAGGAGGAGATGGAGCATGACCCAGAGCCGACAGACATCAACGCTATAATCGGGTAAGTAAATAAAGAGTTGTTAACCTTTCATCTGCTACGGGGAGGGGATCAGAGGTTTGTATTCATTACACTATATAATTAAGGTCAGATTGTGACATCACTGAGCAAGGAATATTAGGGAAAGTTAACATTTACTTGGGGGATATTCTGACACATGTTTATACTGCATGAATTGCTTAATTGCATTCAACATGTAATGCAGATACCCCATGCATACACTAAAAATATATCACTCAATCTTTAATATTGTAAAGCACTACGGAATATGTTGGCGCTATATGAATGGCAATAATAATAATAATAATAAGAGTAACAGTGAATTTAAAAACACTATATATAAATTCCACAAGGGGGCGTAAAACTCTACAAGCTAGTTCTTGCATCGTTAGCCATCCTATCCCAGTGCACTAGCTATACTACTCTGAGACTGTATCACAAACAAAGTTTATTCCAGAACGCCTGCTTTTTTTTTCATGCTGACATCAGGGTTTAATCTCTCCTTTACACATATGTTAAGGACACATTAGTCAGTTATGTATTCTCTTTGTTTGACTTTTACGATCTCACGGACGCACACTCACTTCTTTCTGTGAATCTTTATACGATGGGCATCCTCAAAGAACCCACATTCTAAACTAGGTGTTCAGTAAGTTGTGACAGTGAAAAAAGAATTTGGGCATGTATGGTGACAAACATTTGTTTTTTTAAATTTTGCTGCTATGATATCTGGTGTAAACGTGGGCTTATTTTTGCATTCACATTTGCCCTATACCAGTGCTACCCAAAAAATAGATCCCACTCTCACCCAGAAGACCCCAGAATCGACGAGACTACAAGAAAATGCATATAAAATACTTACGAGGTGGTACATCCCCCCAGCTGACCTCCATGCAGAGAGTCAGGAGGCTCAGATTCTGGTTTAAAGAGGGTTTTTTTTTCACTAGAGGTTTCTAGTACAAGTAGTTTGGCCCTCACATGCAGTTCCACTCATCACATAGGATAAATGGAAATGCTTAATTAACTGATACCATCCATATGGAGGCTGCTATAATTTTATACACAGCTCGGTTTTGTGGACTGTGGTCTGTGCAGTGATCTAGCAAACCTTGGCCATGGCTCAACTTGCTCTAATGGATGAGAGAGGTCAATCTTGTTGTGCACGAGACCTAGATGTTGGTGAGAATCAGCAGCTGTCGGATCAGGTAAGGCAGAACTGTTCTCTTACTTCTAATTATTTTTTATCTGGTTTTTGACCAAACACAAATCACTCCCGGCAGGGGAAAATGAGTGACCATTGTCGACCGAGCAAGCTAACATGTTTCAGCATGGCGCACGGACACTGACATGCAGACAGTACAATGGCATGCATCATTAAAAGTACTTTCTATTTTATTCCCAAACTACGGTATGTTAGAATGTTTTACTTTACATTTATAAAATATATATATATTATTTGTGTCTCTCTAACATCAGCACTTTGAAAATGTTCTGTATCCAGAGTTATATTGCACATAGACCAGTATTCCAACCTGCTCATGCATATCAAATAACATTAAACCTATACTTCTCCGCCCAAGGGTAACAGCAGTATCTTCTGGAACAAAAAGCAGATGCAGAACAAGAAAAATAAATCTGAATACATGATCACTAAAGTTCAGAATTCTCCAATCTGAAATATATACCCTTGTTTTATATAATATCCAAAGGTAGTTTTAGTTGGAAACCATGTGTTAGTTTGTAGATATTCTGCAACAATGGGATAATATTCGTAAGGGCAGATTGTTGGGCGTGCAATTCAGAATAGTTTAAAATCAATTGTCGTTGTCTTTTAAGTCTCCTGGGAAGGCATTGCACTTTTAGCTTTTAAGCATTTCTTTGAGAGTTCCGATTTCTTTCTCTCTCTCTTTTTTTTTACGGATCCTATTTTTATGTACTGTTTTAGGACTTCCATGTGGGCCCTGAGATTTATAAGCACTTGAGGTGGGGGTTGGTTGGTTGAAGAGCGGGGGGAAGACTGGAAAAAAAAATACGAGAAAAACTCTGGTGAAGTTAAATCTATTCCCAGAACGGTGTGGGAAGACATATGGAATACATCTTTGCTCTGTCCGATTCTCCTAACAGAAATATAATTGGGAGCAGGATACATTTTCATAGCCTTGGGATTGTGATGTGTCTGAGACATAGGGTTTACTTGGAAATCAGTAGGTCATTGGGGCCTCTGTATGGAGAGGATCTATGACATAGAAATTGTGTACACAAAATCAGGACCGTGGATTAGATGTTGATATAGCTCAGCAAGTGAGGCATCTCAGTTGGTTATTGCATCTGTTGTAGAACATGTTTCAATCCAGAGTCACAGGCTATGTTATTGTATTTAGGTACAATAAAAGACAATCGTATATCATGCATAGTTATACACTTTATTGAAGGAACACTCCAAGCACACAATTCTAAGCTGACTAGACTATAAAAGGTATTTACATTTCATTGTTTCATTTTAGGTATGATGCTTGTTTTTGGCGTTTCCTTGTTGGGGTCCAATTGATGCAATATTTTGGGATATGGAGATAGTAAAAGATGTGGAGAATATGTAGAGAACTTTGGTCAATGGTGTGGCTTGGGAAACTCCAGCCACACTATGGAGACTTCCTCTATAATGACAAAATATGCTCCAAATTATAGAGAAAGATCCTCATCTATGCTAGTGCTTGCTCTCATGGGCTAACTCAACAAGCCAGGGGCATTGGAGACAGGACAATAAGGAGTTTGAAGCAATGGATCACACCTGCTCTTCCAACATTACCATTGGCCTGGAGGTAAGAAGAGATACCTTTGCAGTACGGTTTACCAAAGCGACACTAAGTTTTCATTGGACACAGACCTAGGTGTTCATTGTCTTTGGCCTAGAAGACATCTTGTGTAGGCTTGCATACTTGCCTCAATAACTTGGAAGTCATTCCTGCTATCATTTCCCCCACTCCATAGGGACCTTGCCGATTCTCTTGTTTAACGTCAGAGGGGTCTGCTTTGTCAATTCTGAAAAGGTCCAAATGCAAGTCGGATAGCCAACCTTTAACTAAACAGCTTGCTAAAGTCAATTTGGCTCTGGACTGGGCTTGGTCATTTCCTTTTCCTGCCTACACGACCTGTTCTTACCCTATGTTTTTCAGAGTCTTGCTAATGCAAGTAGTAGCACTCTTTTTAGTCAGAAACTTTATTTGGTTCTGATAAATATGTAAAATATAGGATATACTTGTTTAACCTGGCAACTTATTAGCTTTGTATGTTGTAACCTGTCTGTACTGTTAATTTGTCTATGTGTCACGGCTTACCTTAGTTGGAGTCCGAAGTGCAGAGATGTTTGCTCACCCTTGCAGATAAGCACAGCCCACGGTAACCAGATAAGAAGTTACCCGGGCTGTGAATCTGTGCACGCGGGCTTAGGCAGGAATTGTGTACAAAGAAACAGACAAGGGCAAATCCAGAAGAGTAGTCAGACAAAGGTCAGGGCAGGCAGCGAACAGGCAATAACGAAGATCCAGAAGCAGGGGTCACAAGTCAGTCTTAAGCAACAGGAGACAAGAAACAACAAACTGACCCTGCTCTCAGGGAGAGGCAGTGTTATATATATGGATAACGAGTAATCTGCCTCAGGTGGAGTTAGAGTGATAGACAGCAACTGCAGGTGAAGTCCAGCCCCCAGTGCTGCAGACAATACCAGGTAAACAATACAGTAAACTCCTCCCCTGTGCCTGAGAGATAATTGAGTCAGAAACTGTACAAGATCAATTATCTCCAGGTACAGAAAAATAGAACAAGTCATATCCCCGGATAGCCCTGATCTGAGTGCCCATCATATCTAAAAAGCACTCAGATCGGTTTGGTGGTTTGGATTTTCCATGGAAGTAAACTTTTGACATACCGCACACATGGCTTCTGCCCAAAATAGTTCCATAAGAAAAGTGGTAGCAGTCTGTCACTTTCAGGAGTCCATAAGCAAATTAAATACCGAACTCATCCTCTGGCTCCCAGGTAGCGATTGTTCACCTAGTTCATGCAAACAATCCTACCGCTCTCCTGACAAAATAACCAGGCGTTCGTCAAAGTTCAGTGGTGTTCGCTAGTTAGAGTGTCTGATTTTAGTTCCATGCACTCGACGACCAAACAACCATACCCGCGTTCGTACGATAAGATGGCCGCCAGCTCAGTTCCCACGTGTTCGTGCATATGAACGGTGGCCACCCAGACGAAACACTTAGAATACATAGTGTGAAAGTGATGATGGAGGTATCAGAAGAGGTTAAGAGGAGTTAACAAGCCCAGAGGCGGCCTGCAATTTGTGCGTTTGTTCGTTTCCCAAACTAAAGAGGGAAACCACACGAACCAAGTCTTTTAAAAGTCTGTTACATGGCCCATAGTCCTTGGGCAGGAGGCTAGCCAGCAGGCTCCTGCAGGAGCTCGTGGCAGAGGCATCTTTGCCACACATGCAATATCCCAAATAAAAATAAGTTTAAAAAACATTTTAAAAAACTAAAAACCTCCATTTATTTCAAAATACATAAGGATGTGGAACGAGCGCATGTAACTTTTTTTTCTTTGGTTTTTAATATCCCAAAGAAAACAGAAATTGACAATCAATATGTCAATCAGACAGACACCAGAGGCACTTCCTTATGAAGACTTTCAATAATTAAAAACCTTCATGTCCAGCGTCGCCATACACTTTAAATGCTTCTCATAGAAAAACAATGGATTCCGTGCATCTCTTTGAGAAGCATCTGATTAGCTGAGTGCTGATGGCCAAGCATCCACAATAGGGTCCCAATGCTTCTCAATGCATTGAATTGGCCGGAGATCTCAAAAGAGGAAGTACAACTCTCAAGACTGCCAAGTACTGAATAAAAACTATTTTTTTTAATTTTAATAGAGGGAAAGATGCTGTGAGAGTTAAGGAATACACCAATGTAAAAAATAAATATAATTATTTTTAATGTTATTGTTTCTTTCTGTTATTGTTTCTTTAAAATGCTACTCTGGGCACCAAAACAACTTTACTTTAATGAAGTAGTTTTGGTGTATAGATCACACCCCTGTAGTCTCATTGCTCCATTCTCTGCAATTTAAGAATTAAATTGCTTCTGTTTCTGTTTATGTAGCCCTCGCCTAACCTAAGTGTACTGAGAACGGACAGCATCTGAAATAGCCTGGCCTTCGGTGGGTCCCCGCTCAGATCTTAAGCTGGTTTTAGCTCATCTTGTGCCATTACAGAGAGAACATATCTGAAGCATATCAGACTGGTCCCACCCATACAGGCCGTCCAGATCCGAAGGGCAGGCTAATTGAGCTGATGTCTGTTCTCACCTCTCTTGCTCCCTATTTTTCTCTCCTTAAGTGTAAAGGGTAATCCAGACATGGACCCCTTGCTCATGGTGCCTAGAGGGATATTGGCTATACCTCATTGATCATACCATACAAGGTTGAAACGATCGTCTGGGGTTGCTGTATCTCTCATGCAGAGGGAACTTGCTGGCATTTTGGATCTGGACTGCCCGTACGGGTTGGACCAGTCTGATTCAGAGATGTTCTCTCTGTAATGGCACAATTTGAGCTAAAACCAGCTTGAGATCTGAGAGGGGATCCACCAAAGGACAGGCTAATTGAGCTGTTGTCCGTTCTCACCTCTCTTGCTTCCTATTTTTCTCCCCTTGCTGTGACTCACACAACCAACATAAGCAAAAAAAAACTATTTTCAATCAGATCTTACAGCACAGTGTTTTTTCTTTAGTAGTTCTTAACGTCTTCTCTCCTAATTGAACTTTAATCACACACAGGAGGCTCATGCAGGCACTAGCAGGCTATTAACATAACAGGGGATGAATTCTAAATGATACACATTTTAGAGTAAAGGAAGTTTTTAGGAAGGCTGTGCCATGTAGGAGAGGTGTGGCCAGTGCTGCATAAACAAAGTGTTTTAACTCCTAAATGGCAAATAATTGAGCAGTGTGGCTGCAGGGGCATGATCTATACACCAAAACTGTTCCATTAAACTAAAGTTGTTGTGGTGCTTAGAGTGCCCCTTTAAGGCTAAAATATCCAGGCTGGAGTATTTCTGAAAATCGCTATGTTTACCTGAAACTGTCAATTTTTTGTTTCAGTTTGTTAAAGCACTAATTTGCATTATAAATTACTGTTTTTGTTTTGTTTTATATGCTGTAATGCAATTTTTAACATTTAGTGCTCCTCCTCCGGTTCTGGGTCTGCCTTAATTGGATTTTTGCCCCTAAAATGTGCAATGGGCAGATAGCTAATCTTATATGCTGTAAGGATTTTGCTAACAAATAAAAAAAATAAAAAAATTGCATGACTGCATCATGCTGTCCTGTCCTGTTATGGGCAACAATTTCTGTGACCACTGAAAACTGTTCAGATGCAGGCGAGGATGAACGTTAAAGTAAAAAAATAAAATAAAGTTAAAATGGAGTTTTGCCAACCTTACAAGTCCTGCACCTTTGGTAACTAGGAGCATATTTCGGAATTAAGTTTATCCATATTCCAGGTGAAGAAAACTGTTTGCCAAACAGCTGTCTAAAATTGTATATGTTGTGCTTTTCTAATTTTATGCAGAACATGATGCAGAATAGGATAGCATGGTGATAGATTGGTTCCTTTTATTGCCATGGCTACCATGGAGAATTTGAAATATGTTCTGCCATAAGTTATGCATTGCAATATCTCACCAATGCATACAAGGTTAATAACATGGAATGGAATCATCAAGTATATTATTTGGGTCCACAAAGGGGATTTACCTACACAAACCTCAAGCTAAAATATACATCATAAGAAGAAAAAAGAATGGTAATAACCTCGGTTAAACTAGTGGGGGGTGGGGGAAAGCAAAAATAAATAAATATCGTATTGAAAGAACGATAGCAAGTCCTCTATGACTGAGATCATCAAGCTTGATGATCTCAGCCAATCCGCACTGACACAGGAAGCGCCTCTAGTGACCGTCTGAGTGTCTGTCACTAGAGGTGTCACTAGGAAGCAATGTAAACACTGCCTTTTGTCTGAAAAGTCAGTGTTTACATTCAAAAGCCTGCAGTGACAGGCTATAGACACCAGAACAACTACATTAAGCTGTGTGTGTGTGTGTGTGCGCCTGCTAGAGTGAGCTTGCTTGCATGTGTGTGTGTGCCTGCTAGTGAGTGAGCTTGTGTTTTTATGTCAATGAGCTTATGTATATTAGTGAAATTGTTTGTCTATGAGGCTGTGTATCAATGAGCTTGTGTGTGTCAGTGAGATTGTCTGTGTCTGCATGTGAGTATGCTTACTGTATAATTAAATGTTTTACTCTGAAAGGACCAATATTTTATATTAGAAAAATCAATATATATTACTCAATCATCTGGGGTGGCAAGACATAGCCTTACATATTACATGCGACAATATATGGCGCAATGACTTATGGGGCTGGCATAGATTTTTTTTCCAGGGCTGCTTTGTATCCCCAGTCCGGCCCTGTACCTGTCTTGACATTACTAAGAGTTAGTGACAGCAATAAACAGCACTGAGGTCTCTTAAGTATCAGTCAGCCTGTGGTTTAAGTTCTGCACAGCCTCCAGAGATGAAAGAGAGCCTGCTCATTGCAGTGCTACCCAGTGGTGTATCCTGGTTTTGTGCTGCCCTAAGCAGGACAAAACTCAGGCGCCCGCTATATGGAGTAATAGGAGGAGTTATAAGGAGGTTATATGGAGCAATGGAAGGAGTTACACAAAAGGGTTATATGGAGCAACAGGTGGAGTTATAGAAAAGTTATATAGAGCAATAGGAGGAGTTATAGGGAGGGGTATATGGAGCAATGGGATGAGTTATAGAGATGTTTATATTGAGTAATTGGAGGAGTTTTAGAGAAGGTTATATGGAGCAATAGGAGGAGTTATAGGGAGAATTTTATGAGGTATAGTAGGGCTTATATGGAGGTTATATGGAGCAATGGGGGGGTTATATGGAGCAATAGGAGGAGTTATAGGGAGGGTTATGTTGAGCAATAAGATGAGTTATATGGAGTTATACGGAGCAGTAGGAGGAGTTATATGGAGAATTATATGAAGTAACAGGAGGCGTTATGGGAGGTTTTATATATAAACAGTTATAGGGACTGTTACAGAGAGCAATAATGCAAATATAAAACACAAAACAGGACTAGGTATCTCCAGAACCCGATATGTTGCAATATAATTTGCCCACTGCTGCCGGGGAGTCCAAGATGCTGTTTTGACACCAGTAGCAACCAAAGTTGTAGAACCAACTGTAGGAGAAATAGACTCCAGCGCAGAAAGATTGCTGCAAAGTTGCTACCTACACCATGCATAAAAAACGGCGACTCTAGGAACAATATAAAAGACAGACAAAACTGGGGGACATTAATAATTTTCCCTAGGGCAGGGGTAGGCAACCTGCGGCACTAGTGCCATGCACGGCACTCGAGGTGTCTTTCCACGGCACTCAAGGCTGCTAGAGCCAAACAGGGTCTGGCCTATCAGGAGTCTCAGTGAAACTTCAGATATCTGCTAATACAAAGAGGTAGTGAAGGACAATCCTCAATTTATGCATTGCAGCACTTAGAGGAAGTGATCTCAGATCACTTCCTCCCAGCACTTGTGAATGGGAATCCACACTGTAGTAGATCAGCCCACAGCTGATGTTGCAGCTCCTGTCCTTGACCTGTACCTGCCCAGACTGGTCCCCACTGGAACCCAGGAAAGCCACCCACACTGCTAGATATACACAGACCTGCAGAATAAGCCTCCCCTCATACAAATAATACGAACAGCCCACACACAAGCATACACACAATCCCCACAAACGCAACACCACTAACAATCTACATACATGCACACAATCCCACATGCAGCCTCGCACATGCAAAACCCCAAACAGCCCCCATACACTACCTAACACACAATGTGACATATCCATCTACACACAATTCCACAAGCAGCCCTCATACACAGCCCACATTCATATGTATCATACACGATACCATAAACTACTAATGAACATATACAATATAATAGCTCATATACGCACAAATACAACGATACAAAGCAATTACAGTATAAATAACACAAGCAGAATACGGCAGCACACACAACTCAATTTAAAAAATAGGATCGGCAGGGCCGTTTGAAGGAATTTGGGGGCCCCAAGTAAAATGGACATGGTGCCCCCCTTCCCCCTGCACGCAAAGCCTACAGGAACCACAGCATAGCCATACAGTTTAAGTTCACCCACACTTTATATAAATAAAGGTTTACAGTGCAAATATTGCTGTTGCATATAATGTGCATAAAACTTGAACATTTTCAACAATTGAAAATTCCCTGTGTTCTCCTCATCTCCCCTTCTCCTCACCCCCTCCCTGTGTTCTTCTCACCCCCCTCCCTGTGTTCTCCTCACCCCCCCTCCCTGTGTTCTCCTCATCTGCCCTTCTCCACCCCCCTCCCTGTGTTCTCCTCATCTCCCCTTCTCCTCACCCACTCCCTGTGTTCTCCTCATCTCCCCTTCTCCTCACTCCCCTCCCTGTGTTCTTCTCACCCCCCCTCCCTGTGCTCTCCTCATCTCCCCTTCTCCACCCCCTCCCTGTGTTCTCCTCATCTCCCTTTCTCCTCACCCCCTCCCTGTGTTCTCCTCATCTCCCCTTCTCCACCCCCTCCCTGTGTTCTCCTCATCTCCCCTTCTCCACCCCCTCCCTGTGTTCTCCTCATCTCCCCTTCTCCACCCCCTCCCTGTGTTCTCCTAATCTCCCCTTCTCCTCACCTCCCCCCTCCCTGTGTTCTCCTCATCTCCTCACCCCCCCTGTGTTCTTCTTACTCCTCCCCCTCCCTGTGTTCTTCTTACTCTTTCCCCTCTCCCTATGTTCTTATTTCTGCCCCAATGTTCTTCTTACTCCTCCCCCCTCCCTATGTTCTTCTTACTACTCCGCCCTATGTTCTTCTTACTACTTCTTACTTGCTCCCCTCCCACCCTCCCCCTGTGTCCATCATATTCCCCTCCCCCTGTGTCCTTCTTATTCCCCTCCCCCTGTGTCCTTCTTATTCCCCTCCCCCTGTGTCCTTCTTACTCCCCTCCCCGTGTCCTTTTTACTCCCCTCCCCCGTGTCCTTCCTACTCCCCCGCCTATGTTCTTTTTACTCCCTCTCTCCTTCCCTCCCTATGTTATTCTCACCTCCCCTTCCCTGTAGCGTGGCCGAGCTCAGGGTGCACTTCCTGTCAGTCCGGCCGGGAACAGGAAACTGAATCTCCTGTACCGCGTGGTACCCGGCCGGACTGACAGGAGGAAGAGGAGCTTGGCCACGCCACAGGGAAGGGGATGTGACGAGAAGGGCAGTGCTGCAGCCGCCTGAGACTCTCTATAGAGCTCTCAGGCAGCTGCAGCCTTATAGGAAGCGCCGGCCCTGCTTGGGGGCCCAGGCCAGCTCGGGACCCAAAGCAATTGCTTGGTTAGCTTGCCTGGTAGCGACGAGCCTGAGGATCGGCACGCTACGGGACATCACAATCCTATATCGGCACAGTGCTGCTAAAAGGTTGCCTACCCCTGCCCTAGGGAGTGAGGTAATGTGCCACCAATGGTTGTCTGGTGCTAACATGCTGGTGTCAGACAACAAATTTGCACAGAATTCACATTAGCCACCAAGATTTTTTTCTCTGAACTGGCTAAATACACCTCTTAACTTTGATCTTTGTTTAGCACCCCCCTATTTGCCATCTCGATGTTTGAAAGTCATCTTTAAAGGAACCCTATAGACACCCAGACAGCTTCATCTCATTGAAGTGGTCTGGGTGCAGTGTCCCTGGAAAGAGGTAAATGAAAAAAAAAATTTTTAACCCTTAAATCACCGGGTGTGTGGGTTCAGACCTATAGATAATTGCAGAGGGACACAATAGCGTTAGGAATATATGAATACAGAACTACCATGGTCGCAGGGGACGCAATGGCAAGCGGACCATCACTCCATTGGACTGACTGCCCTGTCAACTCCTGTCTGTGCAAGTGGAAGCACAACAGGGGTCGCAGAGATACTGAGTATGACCCACATGTCATGCGTGGGGGCCCATGAACTGGCTGGACACCTTAGGGTTCCCCCAAGCTGGGTGGATATTCACTAAGGTACAGTACGCACCCGCTTGCCCAAAAGGCAGGTGCCTACTTTGCTGATATATACTCTGTCTTGGGAGGGGACTGCAGACTGGCGGCGAGGGAGGTGTAATCTTCCTTCTCCTCCTTACGGGTCCCTCGCGTACTCTGCGGTGATACCTGGAGCCAAGATATGACATCACTCCAGCCCCAGCATGGTGCATGAGATGGGAATGAGGAGCAGGAATATTACAGCAGCCACACTGGAACCCAGGGAGAGGATTCACACCAGCTGTGTGTCTGTCAATGAGTGTGTCTGTGTCAAATCCGAGTGTGTGTCTGTCAATGAGTGAGCGAGTGTATCTGTGTATTTGTGTCAGTGAGTGTAGGTGTCTGGCACATTGAGTTAAATCAGTGAGAGTGTGTGTCTGTCAGTGTGTGCCAGTAAGTGTGTTTATCTGTCAGTGAATGTGTGTATGTCAGTGAATATTTGTCAGTGAGTGTATGTGGGTTTCTCTCACTGAAAATGTGTGTTGGCTAAACAGTTTGTGTGCCAATAACTGTGTGTCTGTTAGTGAGTGTGTGCAGGGCCGCCATCAGGGGGTGACAACCATGACGGTTGTCACGGGCCCGGCAGCCCTGGGGGGCCCGGACTGCTCTGGCAGTCCTGGGCCCCACTTTCCCTCTCTGCACACATAGATAGCGAATATCGCGATCTATGTGTGCAGCCGCGAGCCCCCGGCTCCCTGTTACCGCAGAGGGGGCCCAGGCAGCACACAGCCTCTTCTCTTCTCCTCTCTGCTAATAACTCGGTTGCCATGGCAACGCTCCGCGGATCTCGCAAGAGTTATTGGAGGAGAGAAGAGAAGAGGCTGTGTGCTGCCTGGCCCCCCTCTGCGGTAACAGGGAGCCGAGGGGCCCCCCACCGGACCACCAGGGATGGAATCTCCCCCCTCCCTGCTTACCTTTGTCCAAACAATTTAATTTTTTTTTTTTAATTATGTTAAAATGCCCCTTCCCCCCTCTCCCCCTCCCCCCAGATTGCACATTTACACACACACTAAATACACTGACACAACACACACACACTACATACACTGACACAACACACACATACACTGACACAACACACACACACACTACATACACACTGACAACACACACACACACACTACATGCACTGACACAACACACACACTGCATACACTGACACAACACACACACTGCATACACTAACACAACACACACACTACATACACTAACACAACACACACACACTGCATACACTAACACAACACACACACTACATACAATGACAACACACACACACACTGCATACACTGACACAACACACACTGCATACACTGACACAACGCACTCTGCATACACTAACACAACACACACACACTGCATACACTAACACAACACACACTCTGCATAGACTGACACAACACACACTGCATACACTAACACACACACTGCATACACTAACACAACACACATACTGCATACACTAACACAACACACACTGCATACACTAATACAACACTCAGACTGCATAAACTAACACACACAGTGCATACACTAATACACTAATACAATACACACACTGCATTCACTAATACAACATGCACTCTGCATACACTACACACTAACACACTCACCACATCCACTGTACTGACACACTCTGCATTCGCTACACATTAACACACACTGCATCCGCTACACACTAACACACTCTCTGCATTCACTACACAAACACACTCTCTGCATTGACTACACATTAACAGACACTCTGCATTCACTACAAATTTACACACACGCTACATTCATTACACTGACACACTCTGCTTTCATTACACCCTAACACACACATTGCATTTATTACACACTAACACACTCTCTGCATTTATTACACACTAACACACACTCTGCATTCACTAAACTATGCACACACTCTGGATTCACTATACTAACACACACTCTGCATTCACTACACTAACATACACTCTGCATCAACTGTACACACAGCATCCACTACACAAACATCCTGTATTCACAGTACACACACTACATCCACCACAAATTGAAACACTCTGCATTCACTATACACAGACACTGTGTCTAATACACACACTACATCCACTACAGACACTGCATCCACTAAACACATTTCATCTAGTACATACAAACACTACATCCACTACACAAACACACACTACATCACTGTACACACACTACATCCACTACTCAAACACTCTCTGCATTCACTACACATTAACACTCTGCATTCACTACACTAACACACACTCTGTATCCGCTACACACTAACACATCCTCTGCATTCACTACACATTAACACACTGCATTCACTACACTAACACACACTCTGCATCCGCTACACACTAACACACTCTCTGCATTCACTACACATTAACACACACTCTGCATTCACTACACATTTACACACACTCTGCATTCACTACACATTTACACACACACTGCATTCACTACACATTTACACACACTCTGCATTCACTGCACTAACACACACACTACATTCATTACACTGACACACTCTGCATTCATTACACACTAACACACACTCTGCATTCATTACACACTAACACACACTCTGCATTCACTAAACTATGCACACTCTCTGGATTCACTATACTGACACACAATCTGCATTAACTGTACACACAGCATCCACTACACAAACATCCTGTATTCACAGTACACACACTACATCCACCACAAATTGAAACACTCTGCATTCACTATACACAGACATTGTGTCTAATACACACACTACATCCACTACAGACACTGCATCCACTAAACACATTTCATCTAGTACATACAAACACTACATCCACTACACAAACACACACTCTGCGTTCACTATACACACTGCATCCGCTACACAAACACACACTCTGCATTTACTGCACAAACAGTATCTAATACACACAAACACTACATCCATTACACGCATTCTAATTCACTTCCACTATACACACCACATTCAGTCCCGCATCATTGTCAGCGGACTAGGTAGGGCGTGGGCAGGCCCGGGAGGGAGGGGCCCAGACCTTGTGCTTTGTCAGGGGCCCCAAAATTTCTGATGGCAGCCCTGAGTGTGTGTGTCAGTGAATGTATGTAAGTGTATCAGTGAGAGTGTAAAGGGGGCCCTTCTATGATTTTTGCACCGGGCCCTGCGATTCCTAGTTACTATCTGTCAGGATCGACACAGGGATCCAATACGTAGAATGCAAATATAGAAGAACGTATACCGGGCCTTAGAATGGCCAGACTAACATCAGAAAAAACAGAGAATAGTCAGGGATAAGCCAAGGTCGAGGGAGCCAGAAACCAGGTAAGCGAATAAACAAGCCGAGTCAAAGGGAAGGAGAACACAGAATAGTCAAAATCAGAGCCAAGTCAAATACTAAGAAACCAAACCAGAGTAAGCACTATACGAACAGACAAGCTAGAACGACGACAGGGCAATGATTCATTGCAAATTAGTACTTTGTATAGGTTGGCTCTTTAAGTGATGACCACGCACCCAAAACGTCCTAATCGAAAGTTTTGGTGGGCTGTGATGTCATCGATGTCATGACGTCGGCGCACATGCGCTGCGTCTTAAAAAGGGGCTGAGCCACCGTGGCCGGCGTCTGTATGGCCGAGATGAGAGGAGGTAATGGAAGGAGTCTGCCCATCATGTGGGAGAAGACCCACAGGCTGGATTCCTGCTAGGGCACAGGTACCCTGACACTATCCTGGTGCTGGTAGCACCTTTACAGCAACCCACCTGCACCAGAGTTTGTTTCACATACAGAGAGCAATAAGTGGCATTCTATAAAAGATTATATAGAGTAATAAGAAGAGATAAAAGGTGTATCAACGTTCATGTGATAGTGGTTTGCAGGGATATTGGGCTTCTTTGTAAAAGTATTGCAAACAGGAGAGGAATGATTAGAAAAAGCAGTTCAGTTTAGTAGCAGAAAAGTTAGTAAATAGGAGATGTAAGACAAACAGTTATTACAGATTTCTTCAGGGTCAAGACTTTAACCCCTTCAGCACCACATAACTCTCTATGCCATCATGCAGTGTAGGGCTTTAACATCTAGCTTGACAAGGGCCCCGTTGTGGGCCGAAATTTTGCAATGTCTGTTCATGTCCAATAAAACTGCTTGAATTGATGGAGTGCCTGGAACACCCTTTTCTTTTGACTACATTAAATTGAGGGATGGACATCTCTTGTTCAAGTGCACCCTATTACTATTTATAAGTGTGCAGCTTCCTTTTCTAGTGTGGGCTACAGTACACACAATCATAGACATACACACATATACACATAACCACGGCCATACACATAATCACGACCTATACACACAATCTCCCACATATATACAATCACAGACATACACGCACACATAATCACAGACATACTCAAACACAATTAGAGACCCACACACATACAATCACATACACACAATTACTGGCAAACACAAGAATCACATTCATACACATACATTTAGTAATTAAGAGGCCCACCCAGCCTCCCTACCAAACTCTGGGAGGGCTTGAGTGTGTTCCTCGCACGCTCAGTAGTGATGACGTCATATCCCAGCTGCCGGCTCACTGCAGGGAGTGCGATGGAGCTGTGCAGTAAGAGAAGTGTAAGTAATGGGCTCCCTGCCTCCCTCGCAGCCCAGTTGCCGGTTGCAACTGGGCTACATTACAAGCGGTTCAGAGCAACATGCGGCCTGTGGGTTGGACACACTTGGCATAGATTGCCATGGGTTTATGGGACCAGCAGGGTTAGATGCCTGCTGGTACCAGGGAGTCATATGTGCTATTTGATACCTGAGGGTCCCATTGGTGAGCTTGGACCACAAGGTCCAAGCTCACCAATAGGTTAGGTTTAGAAACAGTGCCAATGTTTAATGCTGCTCAGTTCGTTGACACAGATGATGTCATTTTACCAAATCGTGGCCCTAGTAGGTAAGCAAAGAAGCATTTCAAAGGCACGGTCCCTCAAACTCCTGCAAGGTTTACATATGGGACATCACTGTACTTAAAGAACAGTAGTGGAATATTATACATATGTATAATAAAATGTTTCAATGAAACCATATTTGCTTTCTATAAATATTTACTTCCACGTAGCGATTTTAGATTCTGTAACTACTATTAAAGTTGTAATCTCAGCTTGCAAAATTTTGCTAATGTATTTCTTTAATTCACTACGTGCAATATTTGTTTGTAAATTCTAAGCATTAATTACATTCCTAGACGTATTTGCCATTTTAATAATGATAATAAGTAATTAGTGAATCTATTTTGAGTTATTTTTCTTCAATTGTATGTGTGTAGAAACTATTTGGTTTAACATTTGTAATAGTTTATTTGTATGTAATAGATATAGGGTATCAAAAGAAAGTCCCGTTTCTCCTTAAAAAATGTATATATGATATGTATGGAAGCACTTAAACGGAAAGGGTAAAACTGTGGTATGAATTCCTGACAACATTGTAAAAAAGGCAGTGGCCACAATCGCATTACATCTCAAAAGATCCTTGGCCATTAACGGGTTAAATAGGGTTGGAGAGCAGTTAAGGTTTTCTGAAATGAGGCAGCGAATAGGAACAATATGTGAGAACTACAAGGTGGACAGTAACATTCCATCACTTGGAGATATGACCAGTGTGTCTTGGGAAGGCCAATTAGTTTAATGACCAATGTTATACGACAAGGAAACGCCAGTATGTAAATGGCATAGCACACATGAGTAATGAATTAATCTGAGCATTGATATTTGAGCTGGAGGTGAATGGACTAAATGATGGATAGAGCGCACCAGATGAAAAAGGTGTCAGAATCAAAGATGATACATATACTGTTCTTTATCAGTGGGAAATACAACAAGGTCATCAATGGTAATAGGGAGTTTTGTTAATGGGGAAAAAGCGGTGGGAGGCAAAATGATTAGTTCAGCTTTAGAAAGATTAAGTTTCAGGTAGCGATGGGACCTCCAAGAGGAAATGGCCATAAGGCAGTTTTGTAATGTGAGATGGAAGAGGACAAAAGGCCATGAAGGGGGGGTAATTTTAGTTACAGTCAGAAGATGAATGATATTAGAGACCAAATAATGTCATAAGGCTGCCGAGGAAAGAGATGCAGAGATATGAGGGTAGAAGAACTTTCCTGGATGCCGACAGATAATTGAAGGTGATACATTGTTGGGTGAGAATTTTAGCAAATGTAAGATACTATACAGCTATGGGTGCATTCAGCATTGAGCAATAAGGGTTTTTACAGGGAGAGTTTACTAGAAGCACGAACGTACATTGAGGCAGAGGTACCCAGGGTGACTGTCCGCCAGGTACCTCCAGATGAAAAAAGTGCGGGGCTAATTTTGTGTAGCTGCACTAGAAAAGTCCACTTCTTGAGAAGTTGGAGCAATTGTCCATGCAACAGTTTGTTTAAAGGTAGGCTTTAAAAGGAATTGCAGGAGACGAAAAAGTAAAGAAGGGGATCATGTTGAACAGTACGTCCACTTTGGCCGAGGTTCCCTTAGTGAAGATACCATGGGAAGACAGGGATATAAAGATACATGAAAACAAGAAGCTGTAGACATAGAATTGAAAAGACAGATCCACCTGTATGAAATTGGGCAAAATGTAAAACAAGCGATGTCAGGATTCTAGAGAATGAGATAATGAGAAACTAGCCAAGGGGTCAAGATGGGTGGCACAGAATGGTCGGAAAATTAAATACCAGGTGGTAGAAGAGTCAAAACTACAGGGGTCGAAGCAAACTGCAAACAACATGCAGAACATAAAAAAACACAAATGGGGAAGCAGTCATATACAGGTGTCTCTAATATGCACAGATGTGCTTCCATCCTTATTTATGTAAACCAATGTAGATATGTCGTATAAATGGCACCGGGCTTAGTAAAGGATCACCACAGTGTCATTGAAAAGTATTACTGAACAAGACATGAAAGGACCTGACATACATTTCTTAAAAAAGGTGTCAGAGTAAGCGAGAAGAGACTTCAAGGAAGCCTCAACTCCAGGTAATGGGACCTCTGGAAGCTATGTGACAAGTATTACGATACTAACATATGCAACATATATATATTTATATGGAGTAATAGGATGACTTAGACAAAGGGCATATAAACTAGTAGGAAAAGCTACAGTAGAGTTTTATTGTGCAATAGAGAGAGTGTTATATGGTGCGATAAGATAAGTTATATAAATTTATATATGTAGGGTGCGTTACTAGAAAAGTTTATTAGAATTACATTTGTTTTTAGAGTGTTATAAGTTATATAAGTGTTATAGCGGGGTATTATATGATAGTTATAGATGTGGAAGTTTTGTACTGAGTAACATGAGTGGATACAGGGTGGGGTTGTAGATCACCGTTGCCTGAGTGGTAGGGACAGCGATATGTTGTAATAGGACGTTTTTTTTTTATAAAAATACTTTAAGTGAAGATATTGAAGGAGATAATATGATGAAAGATATACAGGGAGGCTATATGATAAACATATGGGCTGATCGAAAAATCTACATTACTCTGTCTTTGATAGAATAAATCCTTTGATTTACCAGTGTTAAACATTTTTTATATAAATGTAATAATTTGCGTCAAGCGCGAGAATCCTGTTGAAAGACCTGTAAGCTTATTGAGGAACCTTGCGTAAATATTATTTGAACTATTCGTGCGTGAAAACAAGCTGGTGTTTTCAAGTGCCTTGCTGTATTTTTCTGGCTTTGACACATCTTGTTTTGTTGCTGTATGCATTTGATGAATGTTCTCCTAAATCATTTCTTCCAAGTTTAATATTCCCAGTTTATGACCACAAAAGAAGAGCCTGGGGCACAAGAGGCCAAATCTCCCTGGCTTCCAAAACATATTAACTACTTAGAGACCAAGCAAAGGTAAGTGTCAGCTCGTAATTCTAAAGCAGACCAGGAGATAGCCAATATTTCTTCTTAAAAACGTTTATTTAGATTGTGTTGTATACTGTTAATTAACACATACTGTGCAATGCTTAAAAAAGTTATAAACTGCACAAAAATTGAAAAAAAAACCCAGTAAAAAACAAAAGAAAACCAACAGAAAATACAAAGACATTATATATATTTCACCACTCTTACAAATTAAATCTTATTTTATTAGATGTTCTGTTTTTACATATTTGATTAAAAAAATGTTAAGAAAAATTATTTGAGCGAATGAGTGTTTTCTGGCATTAGATATTAAAATAGCATGTACTATATTTATGTGTTGTGATGCTTTTTTTTTATTCAAGAAACTATATATTTGGAAGAAAAGCACAGCATAAATTATTATTGAAATAATTGGCATTAATATTATTTAATCAATTGCTGTTATGTGAATGTCACCTCTTTAGTGCATTTGTATGATTTTTTTCCCTACAATTAATTGAAAATGAAAAATGACAATAAAATGAAAGTTTTGAGATTTTACTGATTTTTAAAGAGCTGGCATTTTCATATTTAAATATTGTCCTTTACATTTACTTATTTAAGTAAGAGTTACCAAAAAAAAAAAAAAAAAAATACAGATTCTTTATTTAACTATAAATTAAATTATACATTTAATTATTACTTGCCATAGAACATATATTTTCTCTCATATTTTATTCATGGAAATGTAATGTTCACTTTTTTTTAATTAGCAGTGCCATTGTGAAATTTATATAAAGTAATATACAGAAAAATAAAATAGAATAATTATTTAGGAACAAGAAACAAACATATTAGAAACTTACATTTTAATCAGAAGCATAAATAATTCAAAAATATTCAAAATCTAAAACACATAAAGTGACTATTATCTTTGTCATAACTGAATTTTTACTTAGACCACCCAAAATGTACGAATTAAACACTCATTTAGCAGTTAGATAAATATAAACTGCTGATTTCCCTATTGAACTATTTATTGATATTTAAGTTAATCTATATTTTTTTATATTTATATATTCTACACATTAAATAATTTAGGACAGATTCAAATGCAAGTTAAAATTGCACTAATAATTTCACACTTTATTACAAAAAGTAAATTTGTTATTGTCTTCTGTCAAGATTGGTTTGTTTGGTGTTTCAACATTTATGTTTATGTGTTTTGTATTAAAAAAAATGTGTATTTGCTTTGCAATTGTATGTACAGGAACATGCAAATTATTTCAAATCAGTTATAAATATTGTTTAGAAATTTGTCTTGTTAATGTTATGTTTCTCCAATAAATAAAATATAATTTTATACAAGCAATAATTAGTCATTTTGTCGATAAACCACATATATCTAGGTACATTTATGTCAGAAAAAAAAAACCCACACTTTATAATTCCGTTCATTCAATGCCTTATATCAAACCATCAATAGACATAAGTTTGACCTGGCTGAATGTGTCCTGTTCGAGAGACTTTCCAAAACTAGACACGTTTCATAATAATAACATTTAGATGTGTTTTTTCCCCCAGATATCCAGCTGCTAAACTGCTTTAATTAGCATTTACATTTTTATAATTCTTTTTCTTTGAACTACTCAGGAATTCAAATATTTAAAATCATTCAAAGTTTGATTTGGGGCAATTTTCTTTTATCCCTTTTTGTAAACCATATCATATTAAAAAATAAACATATACTGTATATACATATTCCAGAACGCCCAAGTTTTAAGAAAACTCACATGTAGTTTCAGTTTGTACTGACAAATATAGACAACTTGAGACATTTGACTGAAATCCTTAAGTTAGAACAGTTTCCCTATATTGGTAAGGGCAATTTCCTTGGGTGTAAAAGAATTTGGAGTTAAGTCATATAATACACAGGTCATAGGATACAACCCCCAGAACAGGCGTAGGCAACCTTCGACACTCCAGATGTTGTGGACTATATTTCCCCTGACGCTTTGCCAACACATTGTGGATTGCCAGAGGTTGGCTACCACCGCCCTACAAGTTACCTTGAAATAAACATGATAGATCTGTTGGACCAATTCACTGACAGCAGACGCCAGTTCCAAAACCTGAACCAAAACAGTACAGCTGGAAAAAAAAAAGCTATAATTATGTTGAATTTGAGCTTTTTTCAAATTTTACATTTACAGGTTAGTTACAAGTTACAACAAATTCTGCATCTGTTGTTATAAAAGTTAACGGGGAAGTAAAAGGAATGTCGCTCCAGGACTTTCAAAACATCTAATTATTTCACAAATACTGGGTTGAAAATGAAGGTGTAACAGAATGACAAAAAGCTACAGATGATATATAGTTTATAATACTATGAAATACAATTTCATATAGTTTACAAAATAAACTTTTTTTTTTAAATACTGCAAATATTGTTGTATGGACAATGATCGAAATGAAAAGACTATTAAAAAATGTATGCCATAAAAATAAAAAAATAAATGGACTTGGTCTATATAAATTTTATACACAGGACATCAACCTGTGCTAGATCAGATTTTGTTTTCTAGAAATGTCGTTCAAATCTGCAAAGAAGAAAGTATTAAAAATATATTTCAACATCTAGAAAAGTCTAGAACAGTCTTACAAATTTGCGCAAGATATGCAACTTGAAAAATGGATAGCATTGAGATTAATTTGCATTCGCACAAAAGTAATAAACTTAACACTAGCTCGAAACAATAATAGCCCAAAGCATTGGATCTAAAGGGTCTAAAAAAAAAAAAAAAAAAAAAACTTCAAATCAAGAGGAAAAAAGAATCTGACGGCTGACAATTTGAAGCTAAACAGATCTGAAAGACCAAAACGTTATCTAAATAAAAAATCTTGTTTAAATGCCTGTCAGTTCCTCATTCTACAGAATATATTATTGACCAAGCAGGAAACATTATATTCTTGAAAAAGAAGAGGAAAAAAGGCTCGTCTACAGAGCGTCTAGACTGTTTTCTACCATTTTTTCATTTTTTTTAAATCTGTGTAAGAAAACTTTAAATTATACATCTGACAATAAGCCACACATATATGGATTTAAGCAGAACTGTATCTGTTTTGCACAATCAGTTAGCTAAATAAACTTTAATGATTTTTCTTTATATTCATAATAATTGTCATTTTTTTTTTAAATTTATATTATAAGTTTGGCTATCCTGGCACACCTACGGCAGTGCAGTGTATTAACCCCATACAGTGTGATAAACGTAGGGACATGTGAGGGTACGGCACAATAAAATAAATTTTTAAATGGTACTGCATAATTTTAAAGTAGATGTCAAAGCATGCATGAACATGCTCGGGACATCAAGGGGTTATGATGTTGCATTGAACATGAAAGTGTTTGTCGTACTTACCTTTGCTGCAGTACTCAACCCAGTAAATGCTTTAATAGTGTTTACTGGGTTGTGAATGAGTAACTGTCACTCACATAAAAGTGTAAGTTCTGCTTTAATAATTAATTGTCAATCTTACGACTGTCTGGGCATAAGAGCATAAGTTGGCAAACATCCACATTGGCAAGCTTAACTGGCAGTGCCAGACAGCAACACAGGAACATTTGTCAAGTGTCATCCAAAAAAAAAAAATGAAAACTATATTTATAGTCAAGATTTCATACACAACTCCGTTTCTCTCTACACGTTATTGTTTACTATTGCTTATACACTTTGTTCTTGAATGTCACGACTTACTTGTGAAAATTCAATAAAAATTCTGATAAAAAAAAAAAAAGATTTCATACATAAGAACAGTTTCTAATTTTTACATGTCGTCAAAAAATAAAATAAAAATATATATATAGATATTTGGTCCTCAACATACATACTAGCTGATAATGAAATAATGTCACAAAAGCAAAACAAACAAACAAACACAAACAAACAAAAAGACAAGCAAAAAAAAGACCCGGATGTAAATGGTAAAATGTTTTCTGAACACTATGACATAGGCTGCATTTCCAATTAAAGGAATTCCATCATTCTAAGTATGCAAGCAATACAAGCACTCTGTAATCATATAAAACAAACTAAGCAATACAAGCACTCTGTAATCATATATAACAAACTAAGCATCACCCACTGATCTGGTATATTTACTGTTTTTTAAAAAGAAAACCAGCCCATTTTAACTCATATATATAAGGGCAGTATGTCAAACGCCCTGAGAGAATATCAAAAGGACATAACAAGTATATAGCAAATAGTAAATAGATTCAATGGGGTTTATTTACTAAACACTGAATCGCAGGAAACTTTAAACCAATTTAAGAAAAAAATAGCTGATTCTAAAAAAAAAAAATCTCAAACTCAGCTTCAATAAACACAATTTTAAAATAAATCTGAATAAACCACTTTTTGGTGGATATCTACCATCATATGTATCTCTCTATCTATCATGTATCTATAAATCTATCTATCATCTATCTATAAATCTATCTATCATATATCTATCTATCATCTATCTATCTATCATATATCTATCTATAAATCTATCTATCATATATCTATCTATCATCTATAAATCTATCTATCATCTATCTATAAATCTATCTATCATCTATAAATCTATCTATCATCTATCTATAAATCTATCTATCATCTATCTATATATGTATCTATCATCTATCTATCTATAAATCTATCATCTATCTATCTATATGTATCTATCATCTATCTATAAATCTATCTATCATCTATAAATCTATCTATCATCTATCTATCTATCTATCATCTATCTATCTATCTATCATCTATCTATCTATCTATCATCTATCTATCTATGTATCTATCATCTCATACTTCCTGATTTCAAAAAAAGGTGCAAGTACTTTAGACCCCCTATCATATAAGAGTTAGAAACTTTGTATGTGCCAAGATTGCATCCACAAGCCTTTTGGGGACATGACGATTATCATAAACAGATATCTGACCTCATGAATTATCTGTCAAGTTCAGGGCTACCAAAAGTATTTCTAGTTCTGAAGTTTCACGCTACCAATAACATTCAAGCTAAGAGGACGCAATGATTTGGCTCAAACTGATTATACAACGGTTAAATATCAAATTTATGCTTATTAATATATATATATATATTATTTTAGGTTACAAAGTGGTAACAAAACATCCTACCCTGATTAACAGATAAAACCACCAATTGCTTTCTGTCACACCCTGGGAAGGACTATTTTGCTTTTTAATATAAGAAGAGCTATTTCAAATGATTTGCAGAGCCTCTACCTGTGTCTATTTATCATTACAAAGAAGTATAACATCTGCTTTTATGAATGATCTCTAAATCCACAACGAGGGTCTGGAAATCCACAACGGGATGGGACCAATAGCTATATTTTAAGAAGAAAGAACAGGAAATAAACTATATAATAAGCATTCAAATTATGCGTTCACATAAATGCACAATGGGATTGTGAGGCTTAGCCTTTGACACAGTGTCGTTTTCAAATGATGTTTGAAATGTCACGGATACTGCCTGGAACATGCAGGTTCACCTCAAAATCAACGTGTAGAATCCATTATATTTCTCATCAAAGAAAAAGGACAAAAAAAAAAAAAAAATAAATTAAAAAAAAAAAGTCCGTTATAGATTTGCCCAAATATATCCCCTGATGGGTGACTTGCTCCTACAAATGGAGAATGGTCGACAGAGGGTTAAAACTGTTAACAGAAGGACACAATGTCCCAGAGGAAGAAATTTGTGTTTTAGCCAATTCCCACTTAACCATTTAAGTTCTTTGTTGTTAAACCCAAACAATACATTCGTGTACTGTGTGTTGTAAAATGCCTTTCTTGTTCAATCCAACTGTTACCACACCAGGAAGATGTTAATGGAGAAATATGATGGGATTTGGTCATATTATTACAAAATTCAATCACAAAACTAGTTGTAGTAATCAAACACTGAGCACATTATATATATATATATATATATATATATATATAGAGAGAGAGAGAGAGAGAGAGAGAGAGAGAGAGAGAGAGAATCTTTTTTTCATTTGCAAACAGGAATCAAAATAAACACACTCACCCCTGTAATCAAGGAGTGATATTCAATAAAAAGGCGACTTAGCAGGACTATCGGACAGAACATAGAACGCTTTGAAATAACAAACCACACCTACCTGAATGGATATATATGTAAGTGTACAATCGCATCCGCTTTCTCTCTCTTGAAGGTCAAAGAACGCAGACTGGAAAAAAAAAATCTGCAAGCAATTTCCAGTTTAAAAAAAAAAAAAAAAAAGTATAGGAGCAGAGATCAGTCTCACACCATCAGTGGAAGGAACAAGAAAAAAGTACAGTAAATGTATAAAAGCTTTTCTATGTGCCTGACAAAGTTCTCAGGCCTATCCCTTTGAAGGGAAGCAGTAAAATGTAATATACAGCTCTCTAATTTAAATTGTAATGTGTATGACCGCCGAAAATGGTCGTATCGTTGAAGGTTTTGAATTCAAACTGCTTACAGATCAATTTCAGGACCATTCACCTTTCGCTCTTCAGAAAGCAGACACAAGATTGGAGTGGCTAAAAGGATCTAACTCGTGTTAACCTGGAATGAGCGCTAGGCAGCAGATGTTCGAAAGTTAAAATGAGTCCCTTGCCACAAAGTTTGCTGAGTCTGTGCACTAAGCCCGTTGTTGAAAGTAAGTCTATATGAGGGGTTCAGAGAATCTGTAGAATGGCAGATTTACAAGGGGGAAAAAAAAAATCTGCATTAACTCAACTGTTGCTGAATGGTATTTAACACCTTGAGATGATTAATTGGTAAACGTCTTCCTGAACTAGGATAATTTGCTCAAGAATGCTGAAGTTGAAGAGGTTTGATTCAGACAATTGAGACAATGAGAAACAGAATTTTATACAGTTCATCATATTGATACGCTGTGTTCTGTAACTCCTTTCAGTATTAACGTATGTAACTTCCCTTTATAACTCCTCCTGATACTCCCCCCCCAGGCTAACTGGTGAGATTCCTGCCATTGTTCTTATATCCCTTCGTATGACTCTTTGGTATAATGATATATGTCTCCGTATATTTACAATTACTATTATTTATATAGCATGAACATATTATGCAGCGTTGCACAAGAATCACTCTATACATTTTTCTGATTTCTAATAATAAACTCTGAGCACCTTATATCCATTGTTTTTATTACAACTAATGATACCATTTTATTCATACTTTTTTTTTGTAGACAACAATGACTGTTAAAGTTGAGCTTGTGCTCATTACGACCGCTTGACATGGCGTTCAAGCGCCACCCGTCCAATTATACAATTTTATGACTCCTGCTATTTGTGACAAATAAACACTTATTTTAACTCCTCCTCCTATATTATCTGATATTGCTCTATATAACACTCTCTCTAACTCCTCCTATTGTTCTGTATAACACTCCTTGACATGGAGTCTTACACACTAGCTCCATTAATGCCAAATACCAAGAGGTGTCCTTCAAACCACTAAGCTGCTGGGCCAAGATCTCGGCATACTTAGAGAAATGTTGCGAGAACAAAACTCTGTGATAGCTCCATCAGAGACCCTGGGAGTCTGACACCCTCTCTAGTCCTATTTCCCAAATCTACACTCTCCCTTGCAACAATCAGTGGCATCTCCAGGATTCATATTTAGGGGGGCACACTAGGGGCCAGGGGCAAAAGGCACCTGGCACCTGAGTTTTTTCAGCACTTTGCTAAGCCGCGCAGAAAACATTAAAGCCGGTCGCCGCGGGGAATGAACAAGCTCACTGACACATACATGTTCACTACAGACAAGCTCACTGATACACACACAAGCTCACTACAGACAAGCTCACTGACACACACAAGCTCACTAGAGACAAGCTTACTGACACACATGCTTACTAGATAAGCTCACTGACACACACACAAGCTCACTGCAGACAAACTCACTGATACACACACAAGCTCACTACAGACAAGCACCAACACCCCTCAACGCAGCTCTAAAAGAATTCAAAAAAATATTCCTGTTTAATGCCCGGAACTGCATGTTCCAGGTGTTGGGCGATATACATTTCTCATCCCTGATACAAACTGCGTGCTTAATACATATATGCAATATAGGAAGTGACGTACATGTAATACATACATATACTGCTTAATACATACACAAACTGTACAGTAGAGACATACACTGCCTAATACACACACACACACAGTGTAATGGACAAACAAACACTGCCAAATACACACAAACACACACAGTGTAATAAACACACAAACACTGCCAAATACACACACTACTTAATACACACACACTGCCTAATACACATACACACATGTACATACTGCGGTCGCAGTGGTCGCAGCTGTGACTGGGCCCGGTATGTGTGCCAGTTTGCTAGCCTCTTCTCCTGGGGGGCCAGGAGCTGGGTCAGGCCCCCCCAAGGCTGGCAGTGGTGTCAGCAGGCGGGCGCGTGAGGGAGCATTCTCCCCTGAGCGTTCTCTACCCAGCTTCCTCGTGCGCACCGCAGTGATGCTGGAGCCAGAATATGACGTCATTCCGGCTCTGGCATAGGTAAGCGGCGCGCGAGGGAGCTGGGCAGAGAGCGCTCATGGGAGAATGCTCCCTCGCTGCCTACAGTGACCGGCCACCCAGCAGCACCACTGGACCCCAGGGAAAGATGGAATCACTCAAAGGTAGGGAGGCTGGGGGATTAAATTTAAAAAAAATGTGTGTGTGAGTGTTAGTGTTGGTGTGTGTGTGTTTAATTTGTGTGTGTCTGTTTTTGAGTGTGTGTCTGCTAGTGAGTGTCAGTGTGTATTTGTGTTAGTGATAGTGTGTGTGTGTTTGTGTGTGTGTGTGTGTGTGTTAGTTGTGTGTTAGTTTGTGTCTGTTATTGAGTGTCAGTGTGTTAGTTTGTGTGTCAGTGAGTGTGTTACTGTGTGTGTCTGTTAGTGAGTCTGTTTGGTGTCTGTTAGTGAGTGTGTGTTTGTCAGTGAGAGTGTATGTTTTGTAAGTGAGTGTGTATGTGTGTCTGTCTGTCAGTGAGTGTGTATGTATGTCTGTCACTGAGTGTGTGTTTGTTAGTAAATATGTGTTGTGTGTCTGTTAGCTAGTGTGTATGCGTCTGTTCGTGAGAGTGTGTGTGGTTAAAACCCCTTCAGCACTTACCTTTCTGCAGCGCCGGGCTCCCTTGGCGATCTCTGGGATCTCTACGCCCCGATCCGCCTCTCAGCTCCGAATGCGCATGCGCGGCAAGAGTCGCACGTGCATTCAAACCTCCCGTAGGAAAGCATTACTCAACAATTAGCATCTCCTCACTTTGATTTTCATAGTTAGAATCACGGAAGCGCCTCTAGCGGCTGTCAGTGAGACAGCTACTAGAGGCTGGATTAACCCTCAGTGTAACATAGCAGTTTCTCTGAAACTGCTATGTTTTCAGCTGCAGGGTTAAAACTAGAGGGACCTGGCACCCAGACCACTTCATTGAGCTGAAGTGGTCTAAGTGCCTATGGTATGTATGTGTATCTGCATGCACTGGCGTACATACCGCGGTCGCAGCCCCAGGTGCCAGCCGCCATTTGTTGCGGCCCCGGCCAGCGCTGAGTAAGCGCAGGGGGGTGGGCCCACGGATCAATTTTTGCACCGGGGCACCATGGATCGTGTGTACGCCACTGCATACACACACACTGCCTAATATACACACACAGCAAGCGTCTTCCCTCACATACTCAGGTGGGGGCTAGAGGCACTGGAAGCAGGTCAGTCAGTGTGGTACCTGTTCTGTGTCATGCTTCCAGTCTTTATGTGGTCCCTGCCACCAGGAACGGGACAGATGAAGCAGCACCTGGAACCTTCTCCCTCCCACTGGCCTTCTCTTCAAAGGACTTCTGGAGGCAGAGACTTGGTTAAATTACCTCATTACCAAATTACAAGGAGGAGGGCTGCAGCAGTGGGGGAGGGCGCCAGCAGCTGCATCACAGGTGGAGGCGGGGTCTCTATGTTCTCCGTGAATAAACACAGGCCGGCATAACCTCATGGGGGATTCAGCCTGCATTACAGCCACTGCGGGCGCCCCCTCTCACAGAGTGCCCTAGGCAACTGCATAGTTTGCCAATAGGAAGTGCCGGCCTTGCTAGCACTGGAGGCTGTGCCTGTGGGAGAACTGGGAGGCCATTTTCAGGCCTCTTTTTGCAGGCCTCTGCAGAGCTCCATGTGGGGGCGGAACTTGCGTACAGGGAGGCTATCTTCCATGCAGGGGCAGAGCTTGTGTGCCGGGGAAGCTGCTGCACAGTGGCGGAACTAGCGTAGAGAGGGCCATGGTGCTAAAATTGTTTTGGGCCCCTGAAGACACATGCCCATGGGGTGGCCCTGTGCACAGGCCACTCAATGGGCCCCAGTGTAACAGCAAGATTAGCACTGCCTGTAGTTCCACCACTGCGCCTTCCTTATTACAGGCAAAACACCTTTTCACGGAAACTGGAAAACCTTTTTAGGAGATGCAAGATAATTTTCCATGGTGCTTAGAAGGGGATGTGTGTGTATATAGGAGTCTGTTTGTGTTGTACTATAATTAACTAGGGGCTGCACATGCTCACCTTATAGGAGCTTTTGAGATTGTGTGTGTGCTGAGAGGGCCTGTAAAGTGTGTGCACCTAGGGACAACAGTGTGAGTGTATGTATATTGTGGTTGCATTGTGTGCTTATCAAGGACATGTAGTGTATATGTGTGTATGCAATGGGGTGTGTATGTGTGTGTGATTCAGTGTCTAATGGGGTGAAGTATGTATGTATGTATGTGTGTGTGGGGATGAATGTACGTAGGGATGAAGTGTGTATGTGGGTGAAGAGATAATGTGTGGGATGGGGTGCACTGTGTGTGTATGCAAAGGTGTACTCTGTGTGGGTGGGAGTGTACTGTATGTGGGTGGTTCACTGCCTTTGAGTGTGTACTTTATTCTTTAGTAAGAGTTTTAACAAATTCCCCTTTCCCTGATCTTACCTTGCAGGGTTTTTGGTGGCGCAATAAGATCTGTGGTGGTTGAGAAGGCTGCCTATCCATCGGGTACAGGGGAGGTCACAAGATGAGAGGTATCTCTCTTGGAGATCAGGCACTTACACATACTGACCCCACCCCCTCCCCACACAGACTGACCCATACACACCCACAGACTGTCCCCTACACACACACTTGACTCCCACACAAAGACTGACCAATGCACACACACAGACTGACCCATACAAACCCACAGACTGATCCCCCCCACACAGACTGACCCATACACACCCACAGACTGTCCTATACACACACACATACACACAGACTGCCACCCCACACAGACTGCTCCCACACACACAGACTGACCCATACACACACAGAGACTTGCCCCACACACACAGACTGCCCCCACACAGACTGACTAATACACACACACAGACTGACCAATACACACACACAGACTGCCCCCCCCCCCCACACAGATTGACCCAAACACCCCCACACACCCCCACAGACTGACCCATACACATTACCGAATATCCTAGACTGCGTTCATTTCACCCCAGCGGACAGAATAGCTCCTCTAGTTATTCAAAACTGATTCATATTTGTTTTTAGATCTTACAAACATTTCATACAACAGCTGCCATGCTTTCCAGATATGAGATCATAGCAAACAGAGGAATAAAAAAAAAACCATAAATATTTGTAAGACATTTATCGGTATCCCGCTGTTATTCTACTATATGTACAACTATTACATGCTAGACAATATTTTACAGCCAAAAAACTTCAAACAGTTCCTTTAGAGTCCTGCAAGAGCTTGGAAAATGTAGGGAGAGCACAACTGGTGTAGATGCGTGCACACTCTCTGGGAGGTATATATGGTTTTTGTAATAACTTGCTGAGCCTATGTGTATTGGCGAATGTTTCACTGTCCCGCTATAACAAATAGATTTAAAGCTGTCAGTCTAATAATTGCAGTTGTATAAATATTTTGATAACATGCTGGGCTCTTCATTTCTATGTCCTGTTCTCTAGCAGTGAATGTTTTACTGTCCCTGGATACTGCTGAGGTATGTTTACAACTTAAAATTATTCTCACGCTGAGGTTTAGGTTGTCTTAGAAGAAGATGAAACATTTGGTTAATTTGACATTTCTCTATAACTTTGTCCAGTACACTTTTTGCCTACGAACAATATAGGACCATAAAATTAATCTTAACTTAGAATGTTATAAATTTTCGCCATACTTATACATACTTATACATGTCATACCAATATACACTTAAAGTTTTATTTAGGCTTTATTCAGTCAATAAACAGTAATGCATATATTTTTAGATATAACAAATTATGGTGAATTAAAAAAAGAATTGCTAAATTCTGTCCAAAATTGAAGATTATACTAGCTTTAGTGTACTAATAATCTTAATTTTAGTAATGACAGGAGGCGAATATTTGCATATCTTTCTTTACTGAAAACTCCAGCAGCATAGAAACAGTAACAACCAATCAGAGAAAAGATATGGTGCCCATAAAAGGCCCTGTCTATGACATCACTTCCTCTTTCTTTGAAGCGAAACAATAAATAGCAACAATAAACATAATCATATTACGTCAACAGTTCCACAACATATTAGAATAATCAACTCCAGTAGTTCCGTGATGTAGAGTTATGGGAGGTGAGTATTTGTCTTGAGGAGAAGACGTTCACGCTGTAAGAAAAAGAAAAAGGTGAAAGGACTCTGGCGTGATAACTTGTCCGCATACAATAAACATTAAGAATCTGATATACCAATGGATACTAGAATGAGTAACATATCAATATATATTCATTCTAAAGCAATGATATTTAAGAATCTATAAATACAACATAATTCAAGGTACATGTCTAATTATTCAACCTATACAAGTCTCTCAAGCCACATATCTAAGTAGCAAACATACAACCATAACGTACTTACCTTCCTGAACATAAAGTGTATATTCTGTTCAACACGAGAAAACATGGGAGGGATCCTATAGGGTGGGAAATATTCGCCTCCTGTCATTACTAAAATTAAGATTATTAGTACACTAAAGCTAGTATAATCTTCAATTTTACCACATGACAGGAGGCTTCATATTTGCATTTTTAAAGCTTAGAATTGACCAGTGTGAAGGAAGTATGAGATGTTTGCCGAAATAGAGCGTTCTAAACGTACCCTCTCGCGCTCAAATTGCGCATCGTGTAGTGTCGGTTAGGGAGGCGACGGCCGAAAAAGACTTGTGGGGCCAGCGCTCCCTTGACCGAGTGGGCTCCGAAACAAGGTTCGACGCCCGCCAGATGCAATAGCCAGCGGCTCCATCTGGCCAGTGTAGCGGTAGGCACCTCTCCATGAGGTTCCACGTAAGAAGTCAGGAGTAGACCCATCGCATGAATACGAAGGGGGAATGATTTCGGTATACTCCATTAGCGTTCCGACCACACCTAGTTTGGTGTCTGACACAAAGTATGGGTATGACACCGAAGATGAACTGGACTTAGTTCGTCTCGATATGGTAAAGGTAATCCCATCTGGCGTAATAGAGAAAACCATTCATATCGAAAGCCCTAACGTTCATCACCCGTCTAAATAAGACGAGGCATAACAAGAGGGCTAGTTTGGCTGAAAGTTGTTTCCGTGACAAACAAGGATTGTCCTGCTATTCCCTCAAGGAATCACAGCACCACATCCACCTGCCAGAGGTGTGAATACTCTCGATAATTCGGCACCCCGTAGTAGTCGACAACCCCGTGGATCTTGACCTACTGGTCCGCCCTGTACCGGAACGCGCGCCACCGATATGGCGGATCCGATCACGTTGAGGAATCGATATGACCGCCCCAACGAGACCAGGTGTGACAGATAGTTAAGGATCGGTGGGGCAGGTGCGGTAAAGGGATCGGAATCCCTTTCCACCCTACAAACACTCCAGGCCGGTCAAGCAGAAAAATAGCATTTCCTGGTGCCGGGGACCTGAGTCCCATCAGAGGTCTTAGTTGATGCAATAGGTCGTGGACATTTCGGGAGGCCCTGAAATCGTCCAGTCCACTAGTGCCAGTCGTCCTTCCCTGACAAAGGAGTGGGCTTCCCCTGAGGTCCCGTCAAAAGCAGAGGGAAGGTAGGGAGTGGTAGAGGGTCTTCGCGAGACGTCCCCAGGCGATCCGGGAAATCACGGTTGGCATTGTCCGAGGGGTGTCATGCGCATGAGCGATATCCAGTGTGTGTGTGTGTATCGAAGCACCCTTGCCATTGTGGAGAGCGGTTGGGTCCGTTTGCATGGGTTCATCCGCCACTACGTATCCGGAGGAAGAGTTGGATCTAGTGGTTGCATGAGTGACCAGCGTGTATGTATCTAGGCAGCAGTCGTTGCATGGCCCCGTAGTGTAGTGGGCCAGGGAATATCGATTGTATGGAGGAGGAGAGGAGGAGAGGGATCCCACCATCCGGTGAGTATTCTGAGAGGAATCGTATCCAACCTTAGAGCGTGTCCGACATCCATCCGTATAGGGGTGATCTTGTCGGGGACCGACGCGGAACGTAGTTCTCCAAGCCGATGTCGAAACGAGGAATTGACCCGACACAGATGGGGGAGCGATTTGTCTGCGTACTACCAAAAAACCCGTGGAGTCCAGAACGTGGACGTCACTTTGACTGCAAACGTAGCCTGGATTCGCAGAGGGTCAGCAAGTTTTCCAGGTACCCGAGACATCGCACGTCCAAATTCGCGGATGTGAGCCCTCACCGGCTTCAGTAGCTTTGTGGGTACCACGGAGTCGTAAACTGCTGTGTTAGTCCTCATCACTGGGATCGGAGGAAAATTAGGTAGTGTAGGGTAGTGGATATTGACAAGTATGTGTCCTCGGGGTCCAGATGTGTAAACCAGTCGTTATCGTTCAGGAGATCTAGTAGAAGGTTGATTTTCTCTATCCTGAAGCGCTTGTATACCACGTAGGAGTTCCCTTGATGATAGGATGGCTCACTAGCAGATGAAGCGGTTGGTGGTTCGGTTCCGCTACCAACCAGTCTTCCCAAAAAACACCTTTCCCCCAAGGGGTGTGGAGGATTTGCTTCAGCGAGGTTTGGACTAAAGTTAGTGTGGTGGGTAAGTTCCCGCTGTCAAATAGTAGGTCTTGTGCTTCTGGGCTGAATATTAGTCGTGCTTACATTCCACTTCCTCAGAAGGCGAGTTGTCTTTGTGTGTGTGATCTATTATTGTCCAACGTGCGTGCTGGATAGTAGTCTTCTTTGTCGGAAGATTGTGGTGGACCGGGTCGCGAATTCCCAGTGTTCCGTCTACTTGGTCTGTTCAATGGGTGACTTGCCTTAGACCTTAGTGGTGGGGGGGTTGGAGCCCTTCTCTTGCCGTTTTTACATGAAGGCTCATGGGGCTGGGATTCAAACCCACGCCTCCAGAGAGACTGGAGCCTAAAACCAGTGCCTTAGACCACTCGGCCACGCTACCTTGCTGCTGAGGTCTCCAGCAAGCAGTTTGGGGCAGAGCTCATAACAAGAAAAACCTTCTCCACTGAGGCCGCTACTGCATCGTTTATCAATGCCCAGAAGTCCTAGGGGGTTGAGAGTGTTCTTCATGACCCGTTCTCGTCCTGTTGGGAGATAGTGGTAGTCAGTGGGAGTAGAGTTTGAGGGTCCGCACGAAGGGGTGCTAGACTCCTGGTAGCACTGGGGATCACCCAGGTAAAGCGGCTTGAATTGCCTGCATCAGATTGTCAGAGTGTATGAAATACTCGTGTCAAGTGTAGAGGGGTCACCTCCATTAAATTAATCCGGCTATTGGGAGCTGTGGCATAGGCGTGATTGACCGGTAGTGCTGGTCCGGTTAGCCGGGTTCACCATAAATGCATGCCAGAGCTGTATGCACGGATGTAACTATACAGGCTTATTATAGAAGCCCGTGGGACCTGTTTCCATAAAGTCTGCAGTCGCAGGGCCCACGTGTATTCGACTGGGGTCATCCCAGGTGGTGTGCCATGGTAAACCCAGAGGACACCCACATTATAATTGTTGGCACTTTACAAGCATTGCATGCATGTCTGGGGGTCACCCCAGGCGGTGTGCCATGAGAATCTACTCAGAGGACACCCACGTTCATTATGTACGCCAGGTACAGTAAATGTACAGATATGTATCCCTGTGATAAAGTTGAGGCGTAGGACTTCGTGCATTTCATCGGGGTTCACCCCGGGTGGCGTGCCGTGGTAATCCAGAGGACACCCACATCAACATAATGGTCTATGAATGACCTTGCGTGCATATCTGGGGGGTCACCCCAGGTGGTGTGCCATGAAAAATACCCAGAGGGCACCCACATCAATGTAATGGTCTATGAATGACCTTGCATGCCTATCTGGGTGGTCACCCCAGGTGGATTGCCATGAAAAAATACCCAGAGGACAACCACATAAATTTGCACCGTCAGGTACAGTAATATAATATGACCCTTTGTAGGGTACAATAATATAATATGCCCTTTGTAGGGTACAGTAATACAAAAGGCCCTTTGTGGGGTACAGTGATATAGTTGATCTTGTAATAGGTACAGTATATGTTTTGTATAACAACTGTGATGTTGTATGGCTTCACAATAATACCTAGATTGTGTGCGTGCTCAACATATAGTCATCCAGTGTAAGGCACCATGAGAGATATATCCATGAGAATAAAAATTATAATTGTATCAATAAATGAATGTGTCCAGGGAGGGGAACCCCTGAAGGGGTTAATCCAGATGCAGGGCGCGGTGATCGGGTGATTCCTGTAGGGAATAGTAATATAGTATGACCCTGGATAGGGTATAGTAATATAGAGTGAGTAAGGTACAAAGACATAAAGATCCTGGGGTATAGGAAAAACATTGTGTCTCCTTTAATGCCTGCCTGTAAGTATTTGTTTGGCAGACACTGTTGGCAGGCACTGAGGCAAAAAATCGCAACAGGGAAATGTTAAAGAAAAATCAGCACACATGATGCTCTAGCCAGTGTGTAATTCCACAGAAGATTGAACTCTTGCTGTACAGGGGAGTTGAACTCATGGAGGAAGATTCCCAGTGCAAGCCTGTAACCACTGAGCCACCATACAATATGTTATGTCCTGCATGTCCTCTCCCATAGCACACCTGTCATGTGGGTCATGTGGGTAACATTTCATAGTAAATTATCAAACACAATCATATAGATGTCAAAATACTGCATGTCACTAGCATGATATACAAAGAGAGGCAAATGTATGACATGTAAAGGGGGAAGTTGTAATCTCTGATTTAACAGATTTTGTTTTCTTAGCTTTAATCAGTGGTAGGTGAATGGTTAATTAAGCCAGACATTGCATTGTGTTGAAAAAATTTGTTTGTCTCTTTAAATGCATGCATGTATTGTTTTGTGGGTCTGGAGACATGAATGTTGTAAAATATATGTCTCTTTAAATGCATGCATGTATTATGAATTCAAGGCAGAGTATACATAAAAGTCCTGTGTTGGCAGGCACTGAGGCATTCACAACCAGGGATATAGTGATCCAGAGAAAAAATATATACTTTTAAAAGGGGGGCAGAAAGTGCACAGAAGGGACAGGGTGATAGGGAGCCAAGGTAGGAGAAATGTAAATCAAAATATAGAAACACCAAACTAATTACAATAAGAATTGCCAGAGAGGCAAAATACTCTGACCTGATGTTGGCTGGAGCAGCAAAGAAAGAGGAAGTGATGTCATAGACAGGGCCTTTTATGGGCACCATATCTTTTCTCTGATTGGTTGTTACTGTTTCTATGCTGCTGGAGTTTTCAGTAAAGAAAGATATGCAAATATGAAGCCTCCTGTCATGTGGTAAAATTAGCTTAACCTGAGAACCATTTTTCCAATGAGCAATTTTGACCTTAGATGCGCAACCCCCTTTTCTTATTAATTTCTTTGAAATATATAATTATTGTGTACGTTTTGAAATGTCACCTTACCTTTTAAATATAAGCGTAATCTTTTTGACTAAAAGAAAATCTACATAACCAATATTAATCTGTAATTTATAATGTAAACTTTGCTGTCCTGGCAGATTCGAGTTGGAGGGTTGAGCAATATCCAATTTAATTTTTCATTCTACATCTTTGCTTCAAAATATGAGTTTAGAATGGAACTGTCCTAAATGGAGTAATTATAATTATATACCAACCAGCCACAACATTAAAACCACCGGTCTAATAACGTGTAAGTCCTCCTCTTGCTGCCAAAACAGCTCTGATGCGTTGAGGCATGGATTCCACTTGAGTTCTAAACATGTACTGTGGTATCTGGTAACAACAAATTAGCAATAGATCCTTTAAGTCCTGCAAGTTGCGAGTGTTCCAGCACATCCCACAGATGCTCAATCAGATTAAGATCTGAGGAATTTGGAGGCCAAGGCAACACCTTGAACTTTTGTCATGTTCCTCAAGCCATTCCTGAACATTTTCAGCTGTGTGGCAGAGTCAATATCATACAGAAAGAGGCCAAGCCACCAGGGAACACCATTGCCATGAAGAGGTGTAATTGGTCTGCAACAATCTCTTGGTAGTTTGTACGCAGGGCCGGCGCTACTATAAGGCGGCACAGGCAGCCGCCTTAGGGCGCAGCGGCCAGGGGGGCGCAAAGTTCGGGTGACCTGCAGGAAGGAGGAGCACCCAGCTCTTTCCTCCCGCTGGTCATTCTGAGCCCACAGGGATGCAGCAAAATTTCCCACTGGGTCTATATGACCTGGGGATGGCACTTACTGCTGGCATTTAGAAATCTTGCTGCTGTGAGATGTTGGAGGAGGGAGGAGCGCCAGCAGCCCGTCGCTCCTCGCAGTGCACAGAGCTAAGGCTGCTGGGATACATGATGTCATATCCAGCAGCCCTAGCTCTATGAATAGCTGTAATGAAGCATCAGGCTGCCTTACTCATCAAAGTACTATGGCAGCTGCTACCTAACGACAGTAAGTCAGTCAGAGTGAGTGTGTGTGTGACAGTAAATGTGCTCATGCCTGTGTGTGTCAGTATATGTGTATCAGTTAGTGTGTTTCTGTGTCAGACTATATGTTAATGATGAGTGTATGTTTGTGTATATCAGTGTGCTTGTGTGTGAGACTGTGTATCAGTGATGAGTGTGTGTGTCAGTGTCTGTTTGTGTGTGTCACTGTGCTTGTGTTGTGTGTCAGATTGTTTGTCAATGATTGTGTGCTTGTTTATGTATTAGACTGTGTCAATGATGAGTGTGTGTCAGATTGTGTGTTTGTGTGGCACACTGTGTGTCAATGAGTGTATCCATTTGTGTGCTTTAATGTGTGTAAGTGATGAGTGTGTGTTGGTACGTGTGCGTTTATGTCAGTGTCAATGTGATTGTGTTTTTGTGTCCATGTGTCTTAAATACATCAAGTTTCAAGAAAAACAAGAACAAGTATATTAACATATGTGTAATATATTAACATATTTAGTATTAGCATATATTGATATGTATATATTTTATGTTTATAATATATACAAATATTAATATAATACATATACATATGAGGAACACTCAAACGTTAAAAGCCACTATATGGATTTAACGTTTGGGGAATTCCTTAACCCCAGTAGGTGCCAGGCCCTCCCCCCCAAAATATCTGACATTGAGTCTTCTTTTACTGCTGAACCCTGCTCAATCCCTGGGAGACTGTCAGTGTCAACAGAGTCCCTTCCGTTCTTGGTGAAATTGGCACACGCTCTGCAATTACTGCAAATGCACTAAGGGGGAGGGGTAAAGAAAGACACAGGCAAAGACAATTTTTGGGGGGCGCCAAAATACATTTTCGCCTGTGTATTCATAAATCCTTGCACCGGCCCTGTTTGTACGTGTCAAAGTAACATCTACATAAATTCCAGGTTTCACAGCAGAGCATTGCCCAGAGCATAACACTACCTTTTGCATCTTACTGCCACCTCTTCCCCATGTAAACAATGCACACGGACCCTAGTCACCCACCTGATCTAAAAGAAAATGTGATACATCAGACCAGGCAACCTTCTTCTGTTGCCCCATGGTCCAGTTCTGATGCTCATGTCTCCACTGAAGGTGCTTTTGGCTACAGGGGTCATCATGGGCACTCTGGGTACTAACTTTATATTACTTATATACATACAACCACAACCACTGTTACCAAAGTAGTGTGGGAAATCGTATATTTAACGCAGTTAAAGATTGGCTTCTCACAGAGTTCCCACTCCTGATACACAAAATGTCATATAAAACCTATTAAGATACAGCCAATCTATAGAGGAACATAAAAGGCTACATAGTATAGCACTGCTAAGCTGAACCCAAAATGCGTAAAACCACTAGGTAGATCAATCTTAAAGGACCACTATAGTGCCAGGAAAACATACTCGTTTTCCTCGCACTATAGTGCCCTGAGGGTGCCCCCACCCTCAGGGACCCCCTCCCGCCGGGCTGGATGGAGAGTAAAGGGTTAAAACTTACCTTTATTCCAGCGCCGGGCGGGGAGCTCTCCTCCTCCGATCCTCCTCCTCTCCTCCCATTCGTCTGAATGCACACGCGCGGCAAGAGCTGCGCGCACATTCAGCCAGTCTCATAGGAAAGCATTATGAGAATCACGCAAGCACCTCTAGCGGCTGTCAGTGAGACAGCCACTAGAGGATTTGGAGGCTGGATTAATCCATTTATAAACATAGCAGTTTCTCTGAAACTGCTATGTTTATAAAAATAATGGGTTAACCCTAGCTGGACCTGGCACCCAGACCACTTCATTAAGCTGAAGTGGTCTGGGTGCCTATAGTGGTCCTTTAACCGGATTTCCAAACATCATAAATCCTGATATGGCACTAAAAATAAAGTGCAGAAAAGATAGTGCAGAGCGTTCTCTATATCATATAAAAGGGATTTTATTGCATTTAACTTTTAAAAAAGAATTCACAGCATATCACAAATAACTTCATGCAATCTGATGCACAAACTATATGGCCATATGGTCTTTCAGACTTCTTCAGGGGCTTCCAATATATCAAATTGCAGACCAGTAAAAAAATGTTACAATCATAAAAAAAATTTATCGGAGAAAGGCAATACAAATGTTCTGCATATATGATTCAGTATGTTAGTGTAGCGGTACTTACCCTTTTCAGGGGCCGTCCGGGGTCCTCTGTTCGAGCCGAAGGCAGGAACAGGAAGGCGGGCAGTGACCGCAAGAAGCGGTCACGTGCCCCGCCTGACTCTAAGTGCTCGCCGTGGGTCTCGGGCGCGCTCTTAAAGGGACAGTGGGAGCCTAAATTGGAAAAGGCCTCCCATTGGTCCCTGTCATGCCACACTCCCCATACACTTACCTTTTGGGGGCGTGGAGATGACAGGGACCAATCAAAATAGATGTTTAGTTATTTATACTCACCTTTTTCCCTTGGTTCCTTGCCCTATCGTGGTTTCTGTTTCAGTTCCCTTTAGCGCTTGTTGTGTTCAGTTGTGTTCCTTCGTACTTGACCTTGGCTTTGTTTTCTGACTACGTTATCTCTTTATCCTTATCTGTTCTGTTTGCCGGCTTGCTGTTTACTGTGTACCAGACCCCGGCTAGTCCTAGTTTACGCTGTCTCTTTGTGCCCTTGACCTCGGATCGTTCCTGACTCTGTACTTCTCCTATATACGTCGAGTCCGGCCATTCTAAGGTCCGGTAGACGTATCTCCCCTCTGTGTTGTCTTCTGTTTAGCTGAATCCTGCATGTTGGGGTATATTCTCGTTACATTACGATAGGGCCATGGACCCCACAGATTTAGCTCGGCAAATGGCATCCCATGAGGCTAGATTTGTAGAACAGGATCACCGTATGGATCAGATAGCCCAGGCTCTCCAGACGCTCTTATCTAGAACTATTCCAGCAACCACACCTAACCCTCCTACACCTCTTCTTCCTGAAGTATCTACTTTGCCTAATACTTTGGCCCATTTAACACCTCCTCCTAGGTATGGAGGGGACTCTAAGACATGCAGAGGTTTCATTAATCAAATAGAATTCCATTTTGAGATGTATCCACGTTCATTTCCCAAAGAAAGGTCTAAGGTGGGGTTCTTTATGCACCAACTTACCGATAAAGCACTTTAGTGGGCAAACCCTATTTGGGAGGTTTTCTTACGGCTTTTCGTAGAACTTTTGGCACAACGAAAAGGTCACAAAATTCTGCAAGAGCATTAATGAGAATTAAACAGGGTTCTAGGTCTGTGGCTGACTATGCTATTCAGTTTCGTACCCTTGCTTCACAGGTAGGACCAATAATGGGTTAACTACTGCGTTCATGGAAGGTTTATCTGACACTATATTGAGGTAGCAGCTAAGGAGCTTCCTATTGCATTAGAGGACCTTATTGACTACCTCATTGATATAGATAATAGGATTAGTGACAGGCTCTATACTAAGAACAGGAATAGACGTTTTGTTACACCTATTAACCCCAGAGTTGATAAACCTGAGAGTGTTAAAGTATCTGAGGAGGAACCCATGCAATTAGGGGTTGCCAAACTCTCTGATACTGAAAAGTTACATAGGAGAAGGGATGGACTCTGCCTATACTGTGGTAGGAGAGACCATATGGTAAAGGAATGTCCTTTGCGTCCGGAAAACTCTCGCACCTAAGACCTTATAGGGGACTGGCCTTGGGTGTGATATCTAAGTCTCCTAAATTGCCTCCTAACCGTTTGCTTCTCCCTGTTTGTTTACATATGGGAGAGAGTTGTATAGCTGAGCACATATACGCTCTGGTTGACTCCGGGACAGCTGAAAATTTCATAGACTCTGGTTTTGTTAAGAAAAACAATATTCCCATCAGAGAGAAGGAGACACCCTTGGCCGTTGAGGCCATAGATGGTAGACCATTAAGTTCTCCAGTTGTTACTCATGAAACTGTACCGTTACACATGTATACAGGGGTTTTACACTTTGAAACCATTCGGTTCCAGGTCATCACCTCTCCCTCCTCACACCTAGTGTTAGGGTACCCATGGTTACGTACTCACAATCCTATTTTCGACTGGGAGTCAGGGCAAATAAAATCATGGAGCGAAGCCTGCCACGAATCTTGTACTATTGAAGTCACTCCTTTGAATTCTATTAATGTTCCTACTACTCCTCCTTTGTCTACGGTTATACCCCCTCAGTACTTATTTCTCAAGACTGTCTTCGATAAAAGGGAGGCTGACAAATTACCGCCTCACAGACCCTACGATTGTGCTATCAATTTACTGCCTGGCACTATACCTCCAAAGGGCAGGGTGTACCCTTTATCTGTTCAAGAAAACCGTGTCATGGAGGAGTATATTAAGGAATCACTAGAAAAGGGGTTTATTAGGAGATCCTCTTCTCCGGCTGGAGCGGGGTTCTTTTTTGTATCGAAGAAAGAAGGTGATTTAAGACTCTGTATCGATTATAGAGGTCTAAATAAAATCACTATCAAAAATGCATACCCTATACCTTTAATCACGGAATTGTTCGACAGGCTCAAACATGCAACTGTATTTACTAAATTGGATCTTAGAGGTGCATACAATTTAATACGTATTAAGAAAGACCACGAATGGAAGAAGGCATTCAACACCAGATCTGGCCATTACGAGTATACTGTTATGCCATTTGGTCTATGTAATGCCTCAGCAGTATTTCAAGAATTTATTAATGACGTCTTAAGAGACTTTATTCACACATTTGTAATTGTGTACTTGGATGACATATTAATATATTCTACAGATTTATACACTCATCACAGACATGTTACAACAGTTCTGAAGACCCTTCTTGCTAATGGTCTTTATTGTAAACTGGAAAAATGTCTATTTGACCAATCCGAAGTCCAGTTTTTAGGGGAACTTTATTTCCGCTAAAGGTTTTCATATGGATCCCCAGAAGCTTTCTGCTGTCATAGAATGGCCTTTACCACAAGGTTTGAAAGCCATTCAGTGTTTTCTTGGTTTCTCTAATTATTATAGACGTTTTAGTAAAAGGTTGTTCCTCTATTGTAGCGCCTATAACCCGTATGACAAAAAAGAATTGCAATGCTTGTGTCTGGTCTCCCGAGGCACTTCAGGCTTTTGAATTTCTTAAGACTACGTTCACCTCTGCACCTATTTTACAGCATCCTGTCCCCTCATTGCCCTATGTTCTTGAAGTTGATGCTTCCGATATCGGGGTAGGTGCTGTCTTATCCCAAAGAGAGTCACCTGAAAAACCATTGCATCTTTGTGGGTTCTTTTCCAAACAGATCTCCAAAGCAGAGATGTGGGTAATCGTGAACTCCTTGCTATTATTTTAGCACTTAAAGAATGGAGACATTTGTTAGAAGGAACTAAGGATCCTATCCTCATATTTACGGATCACAAGAACCTATCCTACCTTAGTGAGGCTAAAAGATTGTCTTCTAGGCAGGCTAGGTAGTCACTGTTTTTGTCTCATTTCAATTATATTATCACCAATAGGCCAGGTGATCGCAATACTAAAGCAGACGCTCTGTCCAGACAGTTCGAAACTGCTGACAAACAGGAGATTGATGTTACTCCCGTCATTCCCCCGGACAGGATAATAGCTACTACTATTTTGTCTATTTCCTCATCCCTCTTGCAGGCCATACAAGCGAAACAATGCATGGCATCTAGCGAGAGGCCTACTGATAAAATATTCATTGATGTTCCCGAGAGATGGGATATTCTGTCGTTGTATCATGACACTAAGACTGCTGGACATCCTGGTATTTTCAAAACGGTGTCAGCTGTTTCTCGGTATTTCTGGTGGGATTCCTTACGCAGGGATGTCACCGACTATATAGGTGCTTGTACTACTTGTGCCTGTATGAAATCTTCTCGCAGAGTTCCTTGTGGGCTGTTGCATCCGTTACCCGTTCCCGAAAGACCTAAGTCTAACCTGTCCATAGATTTTATTGTTAAACTACTCCCTTCGAATGGTAACACAGTTAACCTAATGATAGTAGATCGTTTTTCCAAGATGGCCCATTTTGTGTCTCTTCGCAAGCTGCCCACGTCTATATTTGCTAGAGAGGTGTTTAGGTTGCATGGCATTCCAGTATCTATTGTGTCCGATAGGGGTAGCCAATTTATTTCCAGGTTCTGGAAAGCCTTTTGTTCGGAAATGGGTATTACTCTCTCATTTTCTTCCGCATAGCACCCCCAGTCTAATGGAGCTGCTGAACGTGCCAATCAATCTCTGGAGCATTACCTTCGTTGTTTCGTATCCCACCATCAGAACAATTGGTCTGACCTTCTTCCTTGGGCTGAGTTTGCTCGGAATAACGCTACTCATGATTCTTCCAGCAAAAGTCCTTTTTACGTTGTTTATGGCCAGCATCCCGTTGTTCTTCCGGCGGCTTTCTCCTCACAGGGCATGCCAGTTCTGGATGAGCATTTGGCTGGTTTACGTAATACTTGGGTGCAGGTTCAGCGTTCTTTGGTGGATTCCGCTGCTCGCCAGAAGGTGCAGGCTGACAAGCATCGCAGGGCGGCTCCTTCTTATGTCGTGGGGGACAGGGTTTTGCTTTCCACACAGAATATTCGCCTCCGGGTGCCTTCTATGAAATTGGCTCCCCGCTTTATTGGTCCTTATCGCATTTTGCATAAGGTTAATCCTGTTTCGTATGCCTTAGGTCTTCCTAAGAATCTGCGTATTCCTAATGTCTTTCATACCTCGTTGTTGAAGCCTTACTGTAGCGGTACTTACCCTCTCCAGGGGCCGGCCGGGGTCCTCTCTTCTCGCCGCGCGCGGTCCTGCTCCTGCACGAGCCGCGCGCGGCTCAGCCAACGATGGGATCAGTCAGGCGGGCAGTGACCGCGAGAAGCGGTCACATGTCCCGCCCGACACTAAGAGCGCGCCGCGCGTCTCGGGCGCGCTCTTAAAGGGACAGTGGGAGACTAAATTAGAATCAGTCTCCCATTGGCCTCTGTCGGGCCACATTCCCCATACACTCACGTTTTGGGGGCGTGGATATGACAGGGGCCAATCTAAGTGAACCTTAGGGTATTTATACTCACCTGTTTCCCTTGCTCTTTGCCCTATCGTGGTTTCTGTCCAGTTCCCTTTAGTGCTTGTATCGTTCAGTTGGTTTTTTGGTGCTCGACCTTGGCTTTGTTCCTGACTCCGCTCTCTCCTTATCCTTGCTTGCCTATCCGCTGTTTTGTCCTCTGTGTACCAGTCCTCGGCTTGTTCTACGTTACGCTGTCTCTCAGTTCCCTTGACCTCGGCTTGTCCTGACTCTGTCTTTCTCTCTCGTCCTAATCCGGCCATTCTAAGGTCCGGTAAGACGAACCCTGTTTCTTGTCTCTTGACTATTGAACTATTCCTGCGTGTTGGGGTATGTTACCGTGACATTACGATAGGGCCATGGACCCCGCAGGTTTAGGACAACAGATGGCCACTCATGAGGCTAGATTCGCAGAACAGGATCACCGTATTAATCAAATGGCTCAAGCCATTCAGACACTGTTATCCAGATCAGCTCCGGTACCTGTACCTGCGCCTCCTGTAAACCCTATACCCGACACTGCTAATATGCCTAATGCTTCAGCACATCTAACCCCGCCACCTAGGTATGGAGGGGACGCTAAGACATGTAGGGGATTCCTTAATCAAGTGGAGTTCCACTTTGAAATGTACCCACGTTCATTTCCCACTGATAGATCTAAGGTGGGTTTTCTTATGCACCAACTTACGGATAAGGCACTAGAATGGGCAAATCCTATTTGGGAGGCTAATGGGCCTATGGTACACGACTTCACTAGCTTCCTCACAGCGTTTCGTAGAACTTTTGACACGACTAAAAGGTCAAAAAATGCCGCCAGGGCATTAATGAGAATAAAGCAAGGATCTAAATCAGTAGCCGATTATGCTATTCAGTTCCGTACCCTTGCCTCACAGGTAGATTGGACTAATAATGGGCTTACTACTGCGTTTATGGAGGGTCTGTCTGAAACTATGTTGGATGAGGTAGCAGCTAAGGACCTCCCTGTACTCCTGGAGGACCTGATTGACTATCTTATCGATATAGATAACAGGATCCGTGACAGGTTATATACCAGGTCCAGAAATAGACCTTTTGCTCCCGTTAACTCCCCTAGAGCTGAGACTCCCGAGGGATCTAAAGGTTCTGAGGAGGAGCCTATGCAGTTAGGGGTTGCCAAACTTACTGACGCTGAAAAGCTTTATAGGAGAAAGGAGGGGTTATATGAGACAAGAATGTCCCGTGCGTCCAGGAAAATATCGCACCTAAGTCCGTATAGAGGACTAGCCTTGGGTGTGACTTCACAGTCCTCACATTTGCCTCTTAATAAATTACTTCTTCCTGTTTCCCTGCACCTTGATAGTAACTGCATAGCAGGGAATATATTAGCCCTGGTTGACTCCGGAGCGGCCGAAAACTTTATTGATTCCAGTTTTGTCAAGGAGAATAACATACCCACCAGAGAGAAGGAGACACCCCTGGCCGTTGAGGCCATAGATGGTAGACCATTATGCTCTCCAGTTATCACACATGAAACTGTTCCACTACATATGTCTACGGGGGTGTTACACTCTGAGACCATTCGGTTTCAGAACATTACTTCTCCTTCCTCTCACCTCGTGTTAGGGTATCCTTGGTTACGTACTCATAATCCCACCATTGATTGGGAGTCAGGACAAATAGTTTCTTGGAGTGATTATTGCCAAGAGTCTTGTATTGTTAAAGTCACCCCTTTGAATTCTACTAATATTCCTCCCGTGCCTACGGTCATACCCTCTCAGTACCTGTCTCTTAAATCTGTTTTTGATAAAAGGGAGGCTGAAAGATTGCCACCTCACAGGCCTTACGATTGTGCTATTAATTTATTACCTGGTACGATGCCTCCCAAAGGGAGAATATATCCTTTATCTCCTCAGGAGAATCTGGTTATGGAGGAATATATTAAGGAATCTCTAGAGAAGGGATTTATAAGAAGATCCTCTTCCCCGGCAGGGGCGGGTTTCTTCTTTGTATCTAAGAAAGATGGCGAATTAAGGCCTTGTATTGACTATAGGGGCCTAAATAAAATCACCGTCAAAAATGCGTACCCCATACCTTTGATCACAGAACTATTTGATAGGCTTAAACAGGCCACAGTTTTTACTAAATTGGACCTTAGGGGTGCTTACAATCTCATACGTATCAAAAAGGATCACGAGTGGAAGACTGCTTTCAATACCAGGAGTGGCCACTACGAGTACACTGTGATGCCCTTTGGTCTTTGTAACGCCCCAGCAGTTTTTCAAGAATTTATTAATGATGTCCTACGTCAATTTATACATACATTCGTTATAGTATACTTGGACGACATATTAATTTATTCTAATGATTTACAGACTCATCACATGCATGTTAAATTAGTGTTGAGAACTCTTCTGGTTAACGGTCTCTATTGCAAACTCGAAAAATGTTCATTTGATCAATCTGAAGTCCAATTCTTGGGTTATATAATCTCTGCCAAGGGTTTTCGTATGGATCCCAAGAAACTGTCTGCCATTATGGAATGGCCTCTACCCCAGGGTTTGAAAGCCATTCAGCGTTTTCTGGGGTTCTCTAATTATTATAGGCGTTTTATTAAAGGGTTTTCTGCCATTGTAGCGCCTATAACCAGAATGACCAAGAAGGATGGTAATACTCATGTCTGGAAACCAGAAGCACTCGAGGCCTTTGAATTCTTGAAAGCTACATTTGCCTCTGCTCCTGTTTTACAGCATCCTGTCCCTTCTCTGCCCTTTATTCTTGAGGTTGATGCGTCTGAGATAGGGGTAGGTGCTATCTTGTCTCAAAGAGATTCACCTGAAAAGCCGTTACACCCTTGTGGCTTCTTTTCCAGACAGATGTCCAAAGCAGAGAGGAATTATGATGTAGGCAATCGTGAACTCCTTGCTATCATTTTGGCGCTCAAGGAATGGAGACATCTGCTAGAGGGTACCAGGGATCCTATCCTCATTTTAACGGATCACAAAAACCTCTCATACCTTAGTGAAGCAAAAAGATTGTCTTCTAGGCAGGCCAGGTGGTCTCTGTTTTTGTCTCGTTTTAATTACATAATCACTTACAGACCGGGTGATCGTAATACTAAAGCTGACGCTCTGTCCAGACAATTCGAGACTACTGACAAACTCGAGGTCGATGTTACCCCTGTCATTCCGCCTGACAGAATAATAGCGACTACTGTTCTTTCTATTTCGTCTTCTCTCTTACAAGCTATTCAGGCTAAACAAAACTTGGCTCCTGAGGAGAGGCCTGCTGATAAGCTATTCGTTGATATACCAGAGAGACGAGACATCTTGTCATTATATCATGACACTAGAACTGCTGGACACCCTGGTATTTCTAAGACAGTCTCAGCAGTTTCTAGATATTTCTGGTGGGCTTCCTTGCGCAAGGACGTCACCGATTACGTTAATGCCTGTAGCACTTGTGCCAGTATGAAGTCCTCACACAGAGTTCCTTGTGGGTTGTTGCATCCGTTGCCCATACCCGAGAGGCCATGGTCCAATATATCCATGGATTTTATTGTTGAATTACCTCCCTCTAATGGTAAAACTGTCATCCTGATGATTGTGGATCGTTTTTCTAAGATGGCTCATTTTGTGTCTCTTGTCAAATTGCCATCATCCAAGGAACTTGCCTCTATCTTTGCCGGGGAGGTGTTTCGGTTGCATGGTATTCCCACTTCAATCGTGTCCGATAGGGGTAGCCAGTTTATCTCCAGATTCTGGAGAGCGTTTTGTGCGGAGATGGGTATCTCCCTCTCGTTTTCTTCAGCCTACCACCCCCAGTCTAATGGAGCTGCTGAACGTGCCAACCAATCTCTGGAGCAGTATCTTCGCTGTTTCGTGTCCCACCATCAGAACAATTGGGCTGACCTTCTTCCTTGGGCTGAGTTTGCTCGTAATAATGCTGCTCATGAATCCTCCGGTAACAGCCCTTTTTACGTTGTTTATGGCCGGCATCCCGTGGTTCTTCCAGCTGCATTCTCCTTACAGGGCATGCCAGCTCTGGACGAACATTTGGCTAGTCTACGTAATACTTGGGAGCAGGTTCAGTGTTCTTTGGTGGCCTCAGCTGCTCGCCAGAAGGTTCAGGCAGACAAGCATCGCAGGGCGGCTCCATCCTATGCTGTGGGAGACCGGGTTTGGCTTTCTACTCGCAATATTCGTCTTCGTGTGCCTTCTATGAAGTTGGCTCCTCGTTTTATTGGTCCTTTTCGTATCTTGCATGTGGTTAATCCTGTCTCGTATGCATTGGATCTTCCTAAAAATTTACGCATTCCTAACGTGTTTCATACCTCCTTGTTAAAACCCCTCCTGTGCAACCGTTATACTCGGCATGTCCCCCCTCCTCCTCCGGTTTCTGTGGAGGGCCATGAGGAGTTTGAGGTGGCGGCTGTAATTGACTCTCGTTTGCTTCGGGGTCGCCTCCAATATCTGGTACATTGGAAGGGCTATGGGGCTGAGGAACGCAGTTGGATTTCCGCTGACGCTGTTCACGCTCCTCGCCTTGTGCGTTCTTTCCACGCTCGTTTTCCTGCCAGGCCTGCTCCTCCCCGCCCGGTGGGCGTGTCTTCAGGGGGGGGTACTGTAGCGGTACTTACCCTCTCCAGGGGCCGGCCGGGGTCCTCTCTTCTCGCCGCGCGCGGTCCTGCTCCTGCACGAGCCGCGCGCGGCTCAGCCAACGATGGGATCAGTCAGGCGGGCAGTGACCGCGAGAAGCGGTCACATGTCCCGCCCGACACTAAGAGCGCGCCGCGCGTCTCGGGCGCGCTCTTAAAGGGACAGTGGGAGACTAAATTAGAATCAGTCTCCCATTGGCCTCTGTCGGGCCACATTCCCCATACACTCACGTTTTGGGGGCGTGGATATGACAGGGGCCAATCTAAGTGAACCTTAGGGTATTTATACTCACCTGTTTCCCTTGCTCTTTGCCCTATCGTGGTTTCTGTCCAGTTCCCTTTAGTGCTTGTATCGTTCAGTTGGTTTTTTGGTGCTCGACCTTGGCTTTGTTCCTGACTCCGCTCTCTCCTTATCCTTGCTTGCCTATCCGCTGTTTTGTCCTCTGTGTACCAGTCCTCGGCTTGTTCTACGTTACGCTGTCTCTCAGTTCCCTTGACCTCGGCTTGTCCTGACTCTGTCTTTCTCTCTCGTCCTAATCCGGCCATTCTAAGGTCCGGTAAGACGAACCCTGTTTCTTGTCTCTTGACTATTGAACTATTCCTGCGTGTTGGGGTATGTTACCGTGACACTTACGTACGCAACCGCTATACCCGGCATACTCCTCCTCCCCCTCCTGTCTCTGTGGAGGGTCATGAGGAGTTTGAAGTTTCTGCTGTTCTTGACTCTCGCTTCTTTAGAGGTCGACTTCAGTACCTGGTGCATTGGAAGGGCTATGGGCCTGAGGAACACAGTTGGATTTCCGCTGACGCTGTTCATGCTCCTCGCCTTGTGCGTTCTTTCCATTCTCGTTTTACTGCCAGGCCTGGCCCTCCCCGCCCGGAGGGCGTGTCCTCGGGGGGTACTGTAGCGGTACTTACCCTTTCCAGGCGCCGGCCGGGGTCCTCTGTTCGAGCCGCGCGCTGTCCTGCGGCTCATCCGAAGGCAGGAACAGGAAGGCAGGCAGTGACCGCGAGAAGCGGTCACGTGACCCGCCTGGCTCTAAGAGCGCGCCGCGGGTCTCTGGCGCGCTCTTAAAGGGACAGTGGGAGCCTAAATTGGAAAAGGCCTCCCATTGGTCCCTGTCATGCCACACTCCCCATACACTTACCTTTTGGGGGCATGGAGATGACAGGGACCAATCAAAATAGATGTTTAGTTATTTATACTCACCTTTTTCCCTTGGTTCCTTGCCCTATCGTGGTTTCTGTTTCTGTATATTCTCGTTACAGTTAGTTAGCTATTCTTTACTTTTCGCCATGTGTTTTCATGTTGCCCAACTGGGCTACTTACCACGTGGGATCCTTAAACTGCTCCCTCTTATCTGCCCAATAAGTACCACAGAAACCACTTCCTGCCTGAACTGGCTGCCGATTTTAAAGAAGCCTGGGCTGCGCTGCTAAAGGGCCGCAGCACCTGTCCAGACCCATAATCAGATCAGCCTGCCTATCGGGTTTGCCTTTAATGCTTAGGCATACCTGATAGGCCCCCAATGCTAGCGTGCCCCAGTGCACCAGTGGTAGCTCCACCATTATACTATCCACTTCATAATTGGAACATCTCACAAGACTTGCCATTTTGGAGATCCTCTAGCCAACACTATTTGGCCCGTGTCGAAGTTATTCAGATCTTTTCTCCCGGCAATTTTTCCTGATTCCATCACATGAAATTCAAGCACTGACAGTTCACTTGCTGCATAATTTTTTAATTTTACGTAGAAGTCACCCACTGGCCACAGGTATGGGCACAGGAGGGATCGGTGCCATGTCCTCCCCCTTGTGTTTTATTAGCGACTGGGCAGCAATAGGTGACCAGTCGCTAGTTTGTAATTACAGTGAGCAAGTGTTGGCTGCTTACTGTTTAGATGAGATACCCCCATGGGCAGGGGTGTATTAGCCGCGAGGCAAACAAGGCATTTGCCTTGGGCGGCATTTTCCAGGGGGCGGCAAAAAAAGCCGCCCCCAAATGCCCAGGGCAAATGCCTTGTTAGCCTTGCGGCTAACAGACATGCCGGCGGGCTGCTGGGCGATCGGGCGGCACTGCCTGGCGGGCGGGCGGGCGGGCGGCCGGCCGGCGAGGGAGCACTTCCCCTGAGCTGTCTGCTCAGCTCCCTCGCCAGCCGCAGAGTGAGGCTGGGAGGCGGAGCCGGAATATGACGTCATATTCCGGCTCCCAGCCTCACTCTGAGGCGCGCGAGGGAGCTGAGCAGACAGCTCAGGGGAAGTGCTCCCTCGCCGGCCAGCCGCCCGCCCGCCCGCCCGCCCGCCAGGCAGTGCCGCCCGATCGCCCAGCAGCCACTGGACCACCAGGGAGGAAGAGACACCCCCCTCCCCAGCATTCCCAAAGGTAAGGAGGCTGGGGGGGGGGGGGGTGTTAAATAAAAAAAAAAGTGTGAAAAATAAATTTTAAAAAAATGTGTGAAAAATAAATGTAAAAAAAAATGTGTGAAAAATAAATAAAAAAAATGTGTGAAAAATAAATAAAAAAAAACGTGTTAAAAAAAAATAATAAAAATGTGTTAAAAAAAATAAAAAAAAATGTGTTAAAAAAAATTAAAAAAAATTTGTTAAAAATACATTTAAAAAAAATGTGTTAATGTGGGTGGGTGAGTGTGTGTCTGTGTCTGTTAGTGTGTGTGTCTGTTAGTGTGTGTCTGTGTCTGTTAGTGTGTGTGTGTCAGTGTTTGTGTCTGTTAGTGTGTGTCTGTGTGTGTGTGTGTCTGTTAGTGTGTGTGTGTCAGTGTGTGTGTCTGTTAGTGTTTGTGTCTGTGTCTGTTAGTGTGTGTGTGTCTGTTAGTGTGTGTCAGTGTGTGTGTCTGTTAGTGTTTGTGTCTGTGTCTGTTAGTGTGTGTGTCTGTGTCTGTTAGTGTGTGTGTGTCAGTGTGTGTGTCTGTTAGTGTGTTTGTGTGTGTGTCTGTCTGTTAGTGTGTGTGCGTGTGTCTGTGTCTGTTAGTGTGTGTGTGTGTCTGTGTCTGTTAGTGTGTGTGTCTGTTAGTGTGTGACTGTGTGTGTCTGTTAGTGTGTGTTTGCCTGTGAGTGTGTGTGTATGTCAGTGAGTGTGTGTGTCTGCTAGTGAGTGAGTGTGTGTCTGTTAGTGAGTGTGTTTGTCTGTTAGTGAGTGTGAGTGTGTCTGTTAGTGTGTGTGTGTTTCTGTTAGCGAGTGTGTGTGTGTGTGTGTATTTAGAATGCGGGGCGGGGGGAAAGGTTGGGTGGGGGTAGCGCGGGGGGAGAGGGGGGCGCCTGAGTTTTGTCCTGCCTAGGGCAGCACAAAACCAGGATACACCACTGCCCATGGGTGGCAAGGAAGGTGGGTGTAGTTAAGAGGGAGGTATTAAACCTCCCTTATACTAATATTGAACCCCTAGGCACATTGTTGCCAGCGGGCAAATAGTAATAAAAAGCCTTTATTCACATTTATTTATTATGCCCAATAAATTGAATTAAATAACCTAAGTCAAAATTTTCAAAGCAAAATATATGTACCAGTTTTTGATATTTGAATCGATAATTATCAGATAGTATGCCGCATCTATTCTTCTTCAGTAGGAGACGCCATATACTTTTTTTTACAGAAGGCTGTAGTGGTTATAGTGCTTGGAGTATTTCTTTAAAGTACACTTTTAGGAGATTTTATATTTATTATTGTGACGAAACCAATCTCGCCACATTGTATTGGAGGAGCCTGGTTGCCCGCCTGCTGCCTCTGGACTATGGACCGGCAGCTAAAGGGTTAATTTTACTGTGCAGAAGGATTTATTTCTCCCTTTCTGCACAGCAGAACAAACAAACAGCCGTTCACCAACCTCCCCAGAGCCGTGGGAAGCCGGCTGGCGTTGTTAATTGGCCACCCAGAAGCTGGAGTGTGCTGCCAATTTACCCCCCTGAAGCTGCGGTTAATTGCCTGTTAACTGTGTGACCGCTGTTACACTTAGCGGCTGTTCTGGAGCTCCCCGGGCAGCCAGCACTTTTCTGCCCGGCTTTCATGCACCAAAATCGGACACTTTTACGTGCAGGCACCGCTGAACCTCCAGCCCCTGGTTCTCATTCGTATGAATTTGGTGAATGCAGGGAAATTCGGTATTTTATGTTTTATGTGAACTGTAGTAACCCAGATAGCAATGCCATGGAGCCTGTTCGTATAATTAAAGACTTTGGCTCCATGGCAATTAAAATGTATTTGTGTGGTCTGGGTGCCATTCACCTAATAATGTGCACCCAGACCTGAGCTATCTGGGGATATGTTACATGTCTGTGTTTTATGTATAAAATGTGTCTGTATGTATTTTAAAGTGATAGTCTGTTTCTGTGTCACCATGTGCATAATGGAGTCTGGCCTTTGTCTTAGGAGATAATTGAATTACTTCATTAATTATCTCCAGGGCAGGGAGGAGGAAACCAAGATGCATGGTGGGAAAGTATTGTGGCTGTGTGTACGAAAATGATACATGTCTGTCTGCTGTTTCAGTGTTCCATCTGGTCCCCTAGGGGAGTGTCCACCAGGTGGGAGACCTGCATAAATACAGGGGCAGGTAGCCCTGAATAAACAGACCACTGCTTGACCCTCAACACGGAGCCTTGTCTCGTTCTTGGGGGGATTCACTGTATGCTGTTGGAGATTGATTGCTAAGGAGTGTAAGCTGATGTCTGCTTTTCCTATTCATCTGCTAGCAGCTATTTGTGAAGTTCCAGCTGGAGTGCTACCTTATTCCCTTGTATGCAGTTCGGGAGTTTGGTGCATTCATTTATATCCGAATTCGTGAGTTTTGGTGCTTTTATAGTAGCTGTGCCTTGTTTGGGAAAAGGGGATTATCGCCTAAACGGATTTTTCCCCTTTTATGCTGAAACGGTCTGTAACAATTATTATCATTATTAATATTTTATTGCAATTTAAATCTCATTGTTGATTAAATATTCAGTGTTTAATTATTGGACCCAATTATTATTAATTAATTATTATTAATTATTGGACCCAACAGGTCCACACTTAAAGTTTATACATAACGTTTTCATAGCAATGCCAAATACTAAAATTAATATTAATAAAAATATATTAAAACATTTTTTTTTTTTAAAGGAAGTAAATCTTTAAATTTTAACAAATGAAATTGCCAAATTGAGGCTAAATTCTCCATATTAAGTCACAGTTTGGCTATTTTAGTCTCAGGTTACTAGATGGATATAAACTACTAAATGCAGAGCTTAGAGAATATTCCTGCTGGTGCAACACAGGTATTCCCCTGAAGAAGAGATATAGCACAAATATGACACAGACCAATCATGTAAAAATCCTACCGTGCACAAACTAGTGAACTAAAAAAAATAATATTTTAAAGAAACACGTAGTTTTAAGGAATTGCAGTGTGTCTGGGAGTCATAAAATTATTCCATCATTATCTCCTACTCAGACAACTTCAGACGGCTCCTAATGAATTCCAGTGCGTTTGCAAATAACTGATCGACCTTGAGTGACAGCGTTCTTTAGTGAATGAGATCACCTTGCAGTGGAGAATATGGAACTCATGTGGGTGAGATTTCTTTACAATATTTTTGAATGTGCTTTGAATGGACTTACAAAGCTTCCCATTATCAAGAATGTGATAGCCAGCTGCCTGGTTGGAATGGTCTGCTGACCAAAGTCATTGAATGAATTGCAAGATCTCCTCGTTAGTCAGGTGTTAAGATACATCTAAGACAGACAAAAGACTTTATAGACCCTTCTGGCTCAAACACTCTATATCAGGCTATTGAACCTGGTTTATAAAGTGATTCCTGAGATGGTGTCAACTTCATGATGAATGTAACACCCGAAAAAGGTTGAAAGACCCTTCACATGTTTTGTGTTACATCACTGCTGCCTATGAGAATATTTCTTCTATACAGATCTCTCAACACATTAAAGGCTCTTAAGGTGGACTGTAGTGTAGTCACTTTGAACCTGCCATCTTTTTTCCGATGAGAGCTACTAAAAGAGGTGTAAAAGAAACGTTAATCTTATCCGTTTAATTACACAATTTCAGCTACATCTAAATAGTAGTGATGTACCGAACGGTTCGCTGGCGAATAGTTCCTGGCGAACATAGCGTGTTCGCGTTCGCCACAGCGGACGAACATATGCACGGTTCGATCCGCCCCCTATTCGCCATCATTGAGTAAACTTTGACCCTGTGCCTCACAGTCAGCAGACACATTCCAGCCAATCAGCAGCAGACCCTCCCTTCCAGACCCTCCCACCTCCTGTACAGCATCCATTTTAGATTCATTCTGAAGCTGCATTCTTAGTGAGAGGAGGGAAAGTGTAGCTGCTGCTGATTTGATAGGGCAATGGATAGCTAGGCTAGTGTATTCAGTGTCCACTACAGCCCTGAAGGACTCATCTGATCTCTGCTGTAAGGACAGCACCCCAAAAAGCCCTTTTTAGGGCTAGAACATCAGTCTGCTTTTTTTCCCTGTGTAATCTAATTGCAGTTGCCTGCCTGCCAGCTTCTGTGTCAGGCTCACAGTGGATACTGTGCCCACTTGCCCAGCCACCACTCATATCTGGTGTCACAACAGCTTGCATTTAAAAACAAAAAAATGTTTTTCACTGTAATAGATTGAATAGCAGTTAGTTGTCTGCAAGCGTCTCTGTGTCAGGCCAACAGCGTGTACTCTGCCAACCTCTGCAAGTGCACAGTGCCACTCATACCTGGTGTCACAATAGCGTGCATTTAAAAACAAAAAAAGTTTTTGACTGTAATCTAAGAGCAGTCAGTGTCCTTCAAGCGGGTGTCAGGCCTACAGCGTGTACTCTGCCAACCTCTGCCAGTGCACAGTGCCACTCATATCTGGTGTCACAATTGCTTGCATTTAAAAACAAAAAAATGTTTTTCACTGTAATAGATTGAATAGCAGTTAGTTGTCTGCAAGCGTCTCTGTGTCAGGCCAACAGCGTGTACTCTGCCAACCTCTGCCAGTGCACAGTGCCACTCATATCTGGTGTCACAATAGCTTGCATTTAAAAACAAAAAAAGTTTTTGACTGTAATCTAATAGCAGTCAGTGTCCTTCAAGCGGGTGTCAGGCCTACAGTGTGTACTCTGCCAACCTCTGCCAGTGCAAAGTGTCACTCATATCTGGTGTCACAATAGCTTGCATTTAAAAGCATAAAAAGTTTTTGACTGTAATATAATAGCAGTCAGTGTCCTTCATAAGTGTGTGTCAGGCCTTCAGCGTGTACTCTGCCAACCTCTGGCAGTGCACAGTGCCACTCATATCTGGTGTCACAATAGCTTGCATTTAGAAACAAAAAAAGTTTTTGACTGTAATATAATAGCAGTCAGTGTCCTTCATAAGTGTGTGTCAGGCCTACATTGTGTACTCTGCCAACCTCTGCCAGTGCACAGTGCCACTCTTATCTGGTGTCGCAAGAGATTGCATTTAAAAACCAAAAAACTTTTTTCACTTTTATAGATTGAATAGCAGTTAGTTGTCTGCAAGCGGGTGTCAGGCCCACAGAGTGTACTCTGCCAACCCCTGCAAGTGCACAATGCCACTCATATCTGGTGTCACAATAGCTTGCATTTAAAAACAAAAAAAGTTTTTGACTGTAATATAATAGCAGTCAGTGTCCTTCATAAGTGTGTGTCAGGCCTACATCGTGTACTCTGCCAACCTCTGCAAGTGCACAGTGCCACTCATATTTGTTGTCACAATAGCGTGCATTTAAAAACCCAAAAACTTTTGTCACTGTTATAGATTGAATAGCAGTTAGTTGTCTTCAAGCGGGTGTCAGGCCTACAGCGTGTACTCTGCCAACCTCTGCCACTGCACAGTGCCATATCTGGTCTCACAGTAGCTTGCACGCATAGTACCACTAATCCCCCAAAAAATGACAGGCAGAGGCAGGCCACCCCGCAGGGGCCGTCGTGGTCGTGGTGCTGTGATTCCCTTTTGCCCTAGAATAATGCCCAGTTTTCAGAGGCCACGTACCCTGAACTTGAAAAGTTCTGAGGACATAGTTGACTGGCTAACACAGGACACCCAATCTTCTACAGCTTCCGCTCGGAGCCTTGACGCACCATCCTCCTCCAGCTTAGCTTCGGGCACCTCTCAAGATACCACTCACCCGCCTGCCGCCACCACCAACACTAGCACCACAGCCACTTCACTTTATCTGTCAGAGGAGTTATGTACACATCTGTTTGAAGAAATGAGTGATGCGCAACCATTATTGCCAGAGGATGTAGATAACAGGAATATATCTCAGTCAGGCAGCATTACACACATGGACATACGGTGTGATGATGATGATGTTGTACTCGCTGCTGCTTCCTTTGCTGAGTTGTCATATACAAGTGAAGCGGATGATGATGACGATGCGTCCATGGATGTCACGTGGGTGCCCGCTCGGCAAGAAGAAGAACAGGGCGAAAGTTCAGATGGGGAGACAGAGAGGAGGAGACGAGTTGGAAGCAGGGGGAGGTCGTCGCAAGGAGCTAGTGGCACAGTCAGACAGCATGCATCGGCACCCAGGGTCAGCCCGACAGCACGCCAATCAACGCATGCTGTGTCCACCACCAGAATGCCGTCATTGCAGAGCTCAGCAGTGTGGCATATTTTTTGTGTGTCTGCCTCTGACAACAGCGATGCCATTTGCAACCTGTACCAAAAGAAACTGAGTCGTGGGAAGTCCAACATCCACCTAGGTACAACTGCTTTGCATAGGCACATGATCGCACATCACAAACGCCTGTGGGATAAACACATGAGTACAAGCAGCACACAAACTCAAAGCAGCCATCCTCCTCCTGGTCCAGCATCTTCAGCCACATCAACCACTGCTGTCCTCCTTGCCCCCTCTCAACCATACGCCACTCCGTCTCTCGCCTTGAGCAGTTCCCGCTCATCTGCCCACAGTCAGGTGTCTGTCAAGGACATGTTTGAGCGTAAGACGCCAATGTCAGAAAGTCACCCCCTTGCCCGGCGTCTGACAGCTGGCTTGTCTGAACTATTAGCCCGCCAGCTTTTACCATACAAGCTGGTGGAGTCTGAGGCGTTCAAAAAAATTGTAGCTATTGGGACACCGCAGTGGAAGCTACCCGGACGAAATTTATTTTCACAAAAGGCAATCCCCAACCTGTACTCGATTGTGCAAAAGGAAGTAATGGCATTTCTGGCACACAGTGTTGGGGCAAGGGTCCATCTGACCACTGATACCTGGTCTGCAAAGCATGGTCAGGGCAGGTATATCACCTACATTGCACATTGGGTAAACCTGCTGATGGCTGCCAAGCATGGAGTGCGTGGCTCTGCAGAGGAGTTGGTGACACCGCCACGACTTGCAGGCAGGCCTGCTGCCACCTCCTCTACTCCTCCTACTCCATCCTCTTCCATAACCTCCTCGGCTGAGTCCTCTTCTGCTGCTGGGTCTTGCTCCACATCAGCGGCACCCCCCCAGGTACTATTCCACATCCCGGATACGGCAGTGTCACGCCGTCTTGGGTTTGACCTGCTTGAAAGCAGAGAGTCACACCAGACAAGCACTCCTGTCCGCCCTGAACGCACAGGTGGAAAAGTGGCTGACTCCGCAGAGACTGGAGATCGGCAAAGTGGTTTGTGACAACGGAACAAATTTGTTGGCGGCATTGAAGTTGGGCAAGTTGACACATGTGTCGTGCATGGCACATGTGTGTAATCTGATCGTACAACGCTTTGTGCATAAGTACACAGGCTTACAGGACGTCCTGAAGCAGGCCAGGAAGGTGTGTGGCCATTTTAGGCGTTCCTACACGGCCATGGTGCACTTTGCAGATATCCAGCGGCGAAACAACATGCCAGTGAGGCGTTTGATTTGCGACAGCCCGACACGTTGGAATTCTACACTCCTAATGTTCGACCGCCTGCTCCAACAAGAAAAAGCCGTTAATGAATTTTTGTATGACCAGGGTGCTAGGACAGCCTCTGGGGAGCTGGGAATTTTTTTGCCACGTTACTGGACGCTCATGCGCAATGCCTGTAGGCTCATGCGTCCTTTTGAGGAGGTGACAAACCTAGTCAGTCGCACCGAAGGCACCATCAGCGACATCCTACCATTTGTTTTCTTCCTGGAGCGTGCCCTGCGAAGAGTGCTGGATCAGGCCGTAGATGAGCGTGAAGAGTTAGAGTTGTGGTCACCATCACCACCAGAAACAGCCTTATCAGCATCGCTTGCTGGACCTGCGGCAACGCTGGAAGAGGATTGTGAGGAAGAGGAGTCAGAGGAGGAATGTGGCTTTGAGGAGGAGGAGGAAGACCAACCACAACAGGCATCCCAGGGTGTTCGTTGTCACCTATCTGGTACCCGTGGTGTTGTACGTGGCTGGGGGAAAGAACATACCTTCATTGAGATCACTGAGGAGGAGGAACGGGAAATGAGTAGCTCGGCATCCAACCTTGTGCAAATGGGGTCTTTCATGCTGTTGTGCCTGTTGAGGGACCCTTGTATAAAAAGGCTGAAGGAGAACAACCTGTACTGGGTGTCCACGCTACTAGACCCCCGGTATAAGCAGAAAGTGGCTGAAATGTTACCAAATTACAACAAGTCAGAAAGGATGCAGCATTTGCTAAATAAATTAAAAAGCATGCTTTACACAGCGTATAAGGGTGATGTCACAGCACAACGGGAATCTAACAGGGGAAGAGGTGAAAGTAATCCTCCTCCTCCCACAACCACGCTGGCAAGGACAGGACGCTTTACAGACGTGTTGTTGATGGAGGACATGCGGAGCTTTTTAAGTCCTACGCATCGCCACAGCCCTTCGGGATCCACCCTCAGAGAACGACTCGACCAACAGGTAGCAGACTACCTCGCCTTAACTGCAGATATCGACACTCTGAGGAGCGATGAACCCCTTCACTACTGGGTGTGCAGGCTTGACCTGTGGCCTGAGCTATCCCAATTTGCGATAGAACTTCTGGCCTGCCCCGCTTCAAGTGTCCTGTCAGAAAGGACCTTCAGTGCAGCAGGAGGTATTGTCAATGAGAAGAGAAGTCGCCTAGGTCAAAAAAGTCTAGATTACCTCACCTTTATTAAGACGAATGAGGGATGGATCCCGAAGGGACTTACAGTGGGCGATACATTCGACTAAAAAAGGCCTGATGAGATGAGCTGCCTTGAGCTAAAAATGGTCCACACTCTGCTGTATTTTAGCTCTGAATGCCGGTTGACTTGCGTGACTTATCCCCCACCAACTAGGGTTCAAGCCGCAATGTTTTAGGGCACTTTCTGCCTGGGAAACAAACATACATTTTTCTGGACGCTGCTACAATACCTAATTTTTCAGGCATGTGTACATGCCTAATTTTTCGGGCCTCTGGTGCTGCACTGTGGCTTCAAAAACCAAACCAAAAAAAAGGCACATAACAGGGATTAAACTGATATGAATAGTACTACTTAACACACCACTCCTATCTGGTGGCACATTAGATTGCACGCGCAGTGCCCCAAATTTGAAGTAGGAGGACCGACCAAGCATCTTTTTCCATCTCCCGGTTCCTAAAATTGATGCCATATACACGTCCCTGATAAGGCGCCAGCTCGTTATTCTCTTGGGCGACAGCTCGTTATTCTCTTTTTCACTTCACTAGGGACACTTTACTGCACTATGGGCACTTAGACCCACTCTTTGTCTTGCACACTGTTATTCTTAGCCAGCATCTGTGATGGGAAATCAGGCAGTCATCTAAACGTTTAGATTGAGCTTTAGCTTAGAACACCCTTGAAGGTGTTTAAGGAGATTAGGGCTAGTTTAGAGGATTCTTCTTAGACCTCTCTGAGTCGTTATAGCCCTTCTACCTATCCAGCATTTCTGGAAACTAGCTAAGAGAAAGGGTGTCTGTGTGTCTGTGATACATTTAACTTTATATCACCTTATTGACACTTTATCACTCCGGTCTCCATACTCTCTGCCTATACCCATCTATTTAGAAGGAATTTCCTTGCCCCTGGCAATATTATATAATAGGTAATAGTATTACCATTATTACACAATTAGCCACTATAGGGGAATGAGTATAGTATCCCTTTGTTATTTATAAATGATACAATAAAGACTTTTGTCCATTACTCAATTTACTTTAACAAAGGGTACAAACCACGTATTAGGAAGCATTACTATGCTTTCCCTTTCTCCCTCTATTATACACCTAAGCTCACTAAGATTTGTAGGTATCACTTTATTATAGTTGTCTAACCTTTTCCTATGCCAGTTTTAGATCTCCTTCTTGGGAGATTTTTTCTTTTTTCAGTTTATTAGCATACCTGGGTACAAGCCCTCGGTGGGGCTGGCACCACCACCTGACCACATTTCCTCGTTTCTTCCACTCATACCGTTTTTTCCATCTTTGAAGGGGTTTGGCGAAACAAGGAAATACACACCTTATAATAACGCAAAGAGAGGCAACGCATAGAGAGGAGTCTGAAGAAGAGGAGTCAGAGGAGGAAGGTGGCTTTGAGGAGGTGGAAGACCAAACACAGCAGGCGTCCCAGGCAGCTTGTTGTCACCTTTCGGGACCGTTGGTGTTGTACGTGGCTGGGTGGAGGAAGAGACCATCAATGACATCAGTGAGGACAAGGAACGAGACATGGCTAGCTTGGTATCCAACCTTGTGCAAATGGGGAGTATGCGGTTGTGCAAATGGACTGTTTGCGGTGCGTTAAACGGGGAGTTTGGTCTGTCACTGTGAAGCGGGCGTAACCCTTACACTACCTGATCGATACAACATCATACAGTAGGTCCCCCCTCATTATTTTTATGGCCCCCACCCACCGCTCACGGGTGGGGGCGGGCGGGAGGACAGTAGGTCCCCCCCATTGTGATTTATGGCCCCCACCCACCGTGCAGGGGTGGGAGCCGGGGGGGGGGGGGGGGGAGGACAGTAGGTCCCCCCCCTTATCCTTATTTACTGAATATTCCCCTGTATAACAATGTTTGGCATTTAGTGAATATTCCCTATTCTGCTCTGTGTCAGTGTGTATCAGGGTCTCTGAGGACAGGTGTCAATCCATATGTCAAGGTGTCAATATGTCATATGTCAGGTGTCAATCCATATCCATTGTGATTTAGGAATGTTAGGTGATTTATGCCCTTTATGGATTAAAACCAGACTCTGCATCAACTGTGTAATTTTCCATAGGAGTTTTGCCATGGATCCCCCTCCGGCATGCCACAGTCCAGGTGTTAGTCCCCTTGAAACAACTTTTCCATTACTATTGTGGCCAGAAAGAGTCCCTGTGGGTTTTAAAATTCGCCTGCCCATTAAAGTCTACGGCGGTTCGCCCGGTTCGCCGTTTGCGAACCGAAAATTTTATGTTCACGACATCACTACTAAATAGTATTACCAAGACATGAGAATTGGTAGAAATTCAAAATGTTGCCATCAGGATTGTCCATTCAAACTGTTAAAGCAATGTTGTAAAAATGTTGCAATCATAAGACATTCACAAGAGAGCAGTGTAATTTTACCACCATCTTAAAGGAAAACTGCAGGCACCATAACCAGTTCAACTATTTTAAGTGGTTATGGTGCCTTGAGTCCATAGGAATCAGGTCCTGCATCACTACTAAATGGCTTGAAAATTGCAATATGGCAGAGGCTGAGCTATACTTTCACCTTGTGCCATACCAATCCATACCAGGGTTTGCGGAAATGATTGCGTGAGAGCACTCAGGCTATCGATGTCCGCTATCCCTGATTTGGGATAGCTCTTCCTCTATCATTTTGTCATTTGATGCCAGGGTAAAAAGTGGGCTCCAGGACTCTACAACCCCATTCTGTTCCAGTGGTTATGGTCAGGGCCGGCGCTACCATAAGGCGGCACAAGCGGCCGCCTTAGGGCGCACCGGCCCGGGGGGCGCAATCCTGGGGTGACCGGCAGGAGGAGAGCACCCTGCATAGTGCTCCTCTCCTGCCAGTCATTGCGTGTAGAGTGGCCGAGCGGGCGGGCCGGCCGGCGGCGGTTTACCCGGTCTGACAGGAGATGCAACAAACTGCTTCCTGTCAGACCGGGACAGGAAATGGGATCCTCTACCACATACCGCCCGCTCAACCACGCTACATGGAGAGAGAAGGGGCCCAATGAAAGGTAGGAGGAGAGTGGAGGACAATACAAGTTACAGGGTGGGGAAAAAAGTTACAGGAGGGGGGGCACAAGAAAAGTAACAGGGGTGGGGAGAAAAGTTACAGGGGTGGGGAGAAAAGTTGAAGGGGGGACACAATAAAAGTAACAGGGGTGGGGAGAAAAGTTACAGGAGGGGGTACACAATAAAAGTTACAGGGGGAGAGAGAAGAGTTACAGGAGGAGGGACACAATAAAAGTTACAGGGGGGGAGAGAAGAGTTACAGTAGGGGGGGGGCAAAATAAAAGTTACGGGGGGGAGAGAAGAGTTACAGGAGGGGGGACACAATAAAAGTTACGGGGGGAGAGAAGAGTTACAGGAGGGGGGACACAATAAAAGTTACAGGGGGGAGAGAAGAGTTACAGGGGGTGGACACAATAAAAGTTACAGGGGGAGAGAAGAGTTACAGGAGGGGGGGACAAGAAGAGTTACAGGAGGGGGGGACAAGAAGAGTTACAGGTGGGGGGGACAAGAAGAGTTACAGTAGGGGAGGGGCAAGAAGAGTTACAGTAGGGGAGGGGGACAAGAAGAGTTACAGGAGGGTAGGTGGGCAATAAGAATTACAGGAGGAAATGGAGGGGCAATAAAAGGTACAGGAGGGTATGGGGATAATAAAAGGTTCAGGGGAGGCAATAAAAGGTGGGGGACATTTAAAGGCACAGGAGGGGAGGTGGTGAAAAGGTATGAAAGGTATAGGGGAGGGGGACATTGAAAGACACAGGAATGCTGGGGGGGCACAAAGAAAGTCACAGAGGCTGAATGCACACGGGGGGCAAAGAGACACACAGAGGGGCTGAGGGAGGACACATAGACAGACAGAAGGGTTGTGGGGAGAAAGAGACGTACAAAGGGACTCTGGGGGAGAAAGAGACACACAAAGGAGCTGGGGAGAAGAAAGAGACAGACAAAGAGGCTGGAGTAAGTAAAAAATACACAAATGGGTTGTAAGAGAAACACGAGGAGATAAAACACAGCAAAGCGGGTGTAAGACACATAAAGGAGAAAAAGGGAGTAAGATATTCGAATGATAGGATATAAAACTCTGAAGGGGGTAAGAAATTCAAAAGGGGGGGGGTTACTTGACACACAGGTGAAGACGCATTTTTTGGGGGGGAGGAGGGGCGGCAAAACGCATCTTCGCCTGTGTAGTCAAAAATCCTTGCACCGGCCCTGGTTATGGTGACTATATTGGCTGACTGCTCTCAGCCAATGACTGACATTTCAGTCAACAAAAGTGGAGTTACACCTCCGGCAGCAAAGTGGTTAATCTCTGTATGAGCAGAGTTTCAAAGCGAAATGCTGCACACACAGACTAAAACCACTGACACGATCCTGGTGCTTGGGGTAACCCTTTAAGGTCAAAATAGAAGAAAAGGACACCTTCTCCAAGTCAGCTATGCCATCAGCTAAGTTAATTTGCCCTTAATTTGAAATCACCTTAAATACATCACAATTCTTACTTAAGCGAATAACCATGAATGTTAAATTTAACCCCTTAACGACCGCTGACGGTTCAGGACCGTCAGCGGTAAAACGTGCGTTTGGACCGCTGACGGTCCTGAACCGTCATAACGGTTTTGGGCTACTTACCTGATCGCCGTCGGTCCCACGGCGGCGATCAGTGCTCCACCCGGTCCAGGGGGGTTGCCTGTCTGCCCAGGCAGTCCCCCTTCGGCAGATCAGGACCCCACGGCCATGTGATCACTCGATCACATGACCGCAATAGGTGTCCATGTGTCTGCCTGCAGGGGGACTGTCTGTGCTGACAGGCAGTCTCCCTGCAAGTGAAAAATCCAAAATAAAGTGTAAAAAAAAAAATCTGTGTAAAAAAAAAAAAAATATGTGTGTATATATATGCTATATATACATGTATTATATCTATATATACCTATATATAATATATGTATATATATCATATATATAATGTCACACTAAGTGTATTTTTATATTTATATATACGTATATAATTATAAAAATACACTTATATTTAAATTACACACGAATATATACAATATATATAATAACTATATATATATGGTATATATATATTATTATAAAATACAAATAATATGTTAATAAAAATAAATAACAAAAAATAAAAATAATTTTTAATAATTAAAAAAAAATTATATATATATATTCAGTTTTATTCTAACAGTATTTTGATATTGATATATATATATTTATATCAAAATATACTTAGAATGTAATGATATATATATCTATGTATAAATAAATAAATAAAAATAATACGAAATATACATATGTCCACATACATAATTACATAAATAATTTCATAAATATACACGTAGACGTCAAATATATAAATATGTATATATATTAAAATTCTACGTGCATATTTATGTAATATTTTTACCTAATTAAGTAATTTTAATGATTGCAATTTGAGGGACCTGCCTGCCAACCCAGGCCAAAAGTCCAGATAATTTAATTTGCTAGCACTGTGTTTAACCCTGTAACTTTCTATGACACCCTAAATCCTGTACATGGGGGTACTGTTTTACTCGGGAGACTTCGCTGAACACAAATATTAGTGTTTCAAAACAGTAAAACATATCACAGCGATGATATTGTCAGTGAAAGTGAAGTTTTTTGCATTTTTCACACACAAACAGCTCTTTCACTGAGGATATTATTGCTGTGATATATTTTACTGTTCTGATACACTAATATTTGTGTTCAGCGAAGTCTCCTGAGTATAACAGTACCCCACATGTAGAGGTTTTATAGTGTTTGTGAAAGTTACAGGGTCAAATATAAGGCTTGATTTTACTTTTTTTTTTTTTTATTGAAATTTGTCAGATTGGTTAGGTTGCCTTTGAGAGCGTATGGTAGCCAAGGAATGAGAATTAGCCCCATGATGGCATACCATTTGCGAAAGAAGACAACCCAAGGTATTGCAAATGGGGTATGTTCAGCTTTTTTTAGTAGCCACTTAGTCACAAACACCGGCCAAAGTTAGCGTTTTTTGCATTTTTAACACACAAACAAATATAAATGCTAACTTTGGCCAGTGTTTGTGACTAGGTGGCTACTAAAAAAAACTGGACATACCCCATTTTGAATACCCTGGGTTGTCTACTTTAAAAAATATGTACATGTTAGGTGTGTTTCGGGGATTTATGACAGATAACGGTGTAACAATGTCACTATTGATACATTTAAAATATATATATATTGAAACAGCAATTTCCTACTTGTATTTATAGGCCTATAACTTGCAAAAAAAAGCAATAAAGCATGTAAACACTGGGTGTTTTTAAACTCGGGACAAAATTTTGAATCTATTTAGCAGTTTTTTTCATTAGCTTTTGTAGATAAGTAAAAGATTTTTCAAGTAAAAGTCCAAAAACATGTTTTTTTTTTTTTTTTCACCATATTTTATTATTTTTTTTAAATACAATATATGACATAATATATATACTGGTATGTAAAGAAAGCCCTTCTTGTCGTGAAAAAAACAGTATATAACTTGTATGGGAACCGTAAATGAGAGAGCGGAAAATTACAGCTAAACACAAACACCACAAAAGTGTTAAAACTGCTCTGGTCCTTAACGTACAAACATCGCAAAAACAGGCCGGTCCTGAAGGGGTTAAAGACTGCGTGTTGACATCCATGTTAATTGCCCTTTCAGATAAAGGTTCAGAGCAGGGCTGCCCAATAGGTAGATCCCCAGATGTCGTAGAACTACAACATCCATGATGCTTTGTCATTCTAAATGCATTCTAAGGGCATGCAAAGCATCATGTGAGTTGTAGTTTTATAACATCTGGGGGTCTACCTATTGGGCAGCCCTGGTTTAAAGAATATAAATGGCACTCTTGTGCTATAACACATAAAACAAGATTTTCAGTGTAAAGAAACACAATTAAAAAAAAAAAAAAAAAGCGTTTCCTTTCCATCACTCCAACAAGTGGTACTGTGAATTATTCCCAAATGTATGCTTGTGGCTGTCTTTAAATCATATAGGTATTTTAATAGGTTCCATGTGTTGGACACTTGAAAGTAAACTTTCCTTCCCTGGATTGTTGCACATCTTTAAGAGGTCATCTGCACCCGGTAACACTTCTGGTACATACAAAACCCCTGTCTGCACCTTTCATTGCAAATAGGATTCTGCTTTTAACTGGGTTAAAGACGCCATTGCCAGTACTGTGTTAGCTAGGATAGAATGTGAGACAAAATCATATGTTAAAAGTCAAGAGAATGTAAATTTACAGACATGTTCGTAAATTTCAGTTCTCCGGCATCCATTCTGGCATGAGTGAAGCGTAAGATAGTCTTTCTATCTTACGCCATATTATGCCACCATGTTGGAATAATCTTGTTAAAGTTGTATTCTAGTAAGTAAAGTTCAAGTAAGCAGAGTCTATCTCTTGACCCTTTCTTGTCGAATCTTCGCTATACTCACAGAATTTAAGTATTCAGTTCACATTTTATTTGCGGGGGGAGGGGGGAGGGTGTGTGTTTCACAGCTAGTGTATGTAAATGCATGTGTACCTACTAACAATGACCTAACCGACTCCACTAACCAACCGTCAACCTCTAACCAGGGCCGTTTTTAATTTTTATTGGACCCTGGGCAAGCATTTACTTGGGCCCCCCTGACTACATATAGATACACACAAATACACTACCTGACACACACATATACACACTGACACACACATAGACACACACAGATACAAGCACTGGCATACATGCAGATACAAAGGTACACACACTGACTTCATATAGATACACCGACACACAGATACACAACCTGACACACATGCAGATATACAGATACAAACACTGACACATACCGATACACACACACACAAACACAAATGGACAACATACAGATACAGAGACACATTCTGACAGACGTACTGACACAGACAGCCATACTGAAACACACATACACAAAGACATACTGAACCACACAGACACTGATGGACTTACACACACAGACATACAGATACACTGACAGACATACTGGCACATATACACACAGACAGGTGGACATACTGAAACACACATACACTGACAGACATATTGACAAACACAGACATACAGAACCACACGGACACTGACAGACTCACACATAGACATACAGACATTCTGGCACACATACACACAGACAGACAGACATACTGAAACACACATACAGACATACTGACACACTGACAGACTCAGACTCACACACACACACACATACTGACACACTGACAGACTCACACAGACATACTGACACACTGACACACTGACAGACTCAGACTCACACACACACACATACTGACACACTGACAGACTCACACACACACAGATATACTGACACACTGACAGACTCTCTCTCACACACACACAGACATACTGACAAACTGACAGACATACACACATACACTGACAGACATGCACACATACATACATACATACTGAACCACACAGACACTGACAGACTCACACACACAGACATACAGATACACTGACAGACATACTGGCACACTAACACATACACACACTCAGACACTCATGCAAAATTTGATAACCACCCTCCATTTCTTACCTTTTCCTGGAGGGTGGCTTCCCTGGGGTCCAGTGGGCTGATTGGGGTGGCTGGGAGTTAAGCTCTCCTGGCCTGGCCCCCTCCGGAACAGCTTCTTCCTCCCGCGCGGCTCCTGTTTCTGTGGGAGGAAGTGACGCGCGGCTGTCACTTCCTCCCAGTCGGCTGCCAAAAAGCAAGGGCCCGGTCGCGCTGTTAAAGCGTCACAGCGCCCGACCGGGTAATATTGGAAACGAGCCGATACTTGTTTCAGCATATTACAATAAGGGATACTGTAGTCACATTGGAGAACAAAGTGACGTAACGAGTTATAGAGAGTGTAGTGAGATGGCTTTGGTGTAGTTGCATATCACATATGGCCAGAATCTATGACTGGCATTAAAATTTTCTGCACAATTCATGTTTTTATGGGAAGATCTAAGCACATGTATTTGCACACATATTAATAAATACAGATATAGAACAGGAGGAGGCCAAGACTTGATCCATGTGGAACTCTACGTGTGGGAGACACTGGTGGCAAAAGATCTCCTGATCAACGGATTACCTAGATCTACGTTTTTGAGTTTAGATAGTAAGATTGCATGGGCAACCTTATCGATGGCCATGGCAAAACCAAGGAAATTTGTTTCAAAAACATTACCTTGAACTATGCCACTCTAGGTATCTTTGCACACTTTTAAAAGTGGGTTACCGCTGAATAATTAAAACAAATGTCAGACTGAAAAGAAGAAATTTGGACTGCTGGTAATACCTTCACACTTGACTTTCAGCAGTGCTTATGGCAAAGGTACCACTCGATAGTTGGACACTACATTGGTGTCACCTCATTTAAGGTTTTAGTTGAATCTTGTCTTCATCCAGAATTCAGGTACATGGCAAGATATGAGGAATTTGTTATATAGGTAAAAGCGCAATTTAATTTTAAGGATAAGGGGACGATCAATGGTGGGCACTGTCCTAAATTTCACATCTAGAGACTGTTTGTTTTTCTTGAAACGATTAAAAAAAAAGTGTTGTGATCAGTAAAAAATTATACAGTCCTAACCACTCAACCTTCGGTCTTATGGCTTATTATGATGTTTTCAGAACCCATCAATTACATAATTTGCCCATAATGCGTGCGTAACCATTTATTCTCTGTCTTAGTTAATAAACGTTTGCCTATCTATGGTTAAATTGGACTTTTGCTTTACAATGACCCTTTCCCCTATTTAAGCCATAGCTTAAGACTGCTTTATTATTGACTCTTTAGGATTAACACAGCAGCCATAACAATGATCTTGATGAACTCATATATATTTTTTCAGGCTATATTACCATGGTACAACTTTTTACTTGGATGTGAAGCATACCAGTTAAGGTATTTTTGAAACCCTTTGTGATAAGAGAGTTCTTCCTTTTATCTAGGTCATATTCATTACACAAGTCAAGGCATCGGTCTATATATTTTTTCTTAGAGAAGACTGTTTTTTTGCATAACCTGTTGATGCTGATTGCTAAAGTAAAGTAGATTCCACATTAATTCATATTAGCTAGAATTAATAATTGCTAAAGTAACTAGCTTGTACATGACCATGATAAATAGAATTTCTAGTTGCTAGCGTAACTAATAGATACAAGGCTATGCCAAATTAGATTACTACTTCCTAAAGAACCGTGACATGCAAGACCACTTAATACTACTACTATTTGTTAAAAGAAGTGAGGTGTGCAGGACTGTATGAAACAAGATGACCAATTGTTAGAGTAACCGAGGCATACGGGACTGCTTATAATTTAATTATTAGTTGCTATAGTAACTGAGGCAGGCTGGACTTCATTAACAGCATCAAAGACAAAGGAGTTTGGGTACATGAAGCGGTACTAAAAAAAAACTTGTTACCAGTTATCAAAAACTCTACTTTTTCAGAACAACTCAATGTGAACCCAATTTGAAGTTCTACTTCCAAATATCTGAAGAATCTCTCCATTCATCCAGACAACTTTACACAATCTGGAATGCTGACAACCTGCTGATTCCACAGAATAATCTGTCAATTTAGTCTACATTTATATATAGGTAGGACCTCTTATAAAGTAAGCGGGATAATGCATAATTGTAGTGGGAAAAAGGAACAACATTAATTCAATTTCCCTTTTCCCCAATAAGCTTTTGGACTAGGGCCCTGCTCTTCCCCACCCAAGATAGACCACCCGAATCAGTTACCATCCCGGTACCCTAGAAATGCTTCTTTTTCACAATATTAAATCTGACTGTGAATATAATGCTAACTGATGTGACCATTAAATAAATGCCTTTATAGGAATCAAAAATGAAGGATACTGGCATACGTCGAGAAGTTAGGTACCGAGGATGTGAAGCTGGCTTTTGCAATAATTCTGACTATCTCAACGGGGTTTGAGCTATCATATACATGTGGCCAGTGGGACATGCAATATCCATGAGATACCAGGTAGGGATAAAAGGGTAAAATTTAAAGGAACACTCCAAGAATTATAACTACTATAGTTTGCTATAGTGGTTATGATGCCAGGAGTTCCCTGGCGCACCCCACATCCCAATGAGAGGGAGATGGTGAGAGGGAGATGATGCTGAGAGAGAGGGGGGATTATGTGAGAGGTAGGGGGGTGATAATGAGAGAGGGGGGGTGATGATGAGAGGGAGGGGTCATGGTTAGAGGGAGGGGGGTGATGTGTGGGGGGGTGATGATGGGAGGGGGTGATGATGAAAGGGGGTGATGTGAGAGGGAGAGGGGTGATGATGAGAGGAAGTGGGGGTGATGGTGTGAGGGGGGTGATATGGGAGACTAAATACCTTAATTGCCTGGTGGTCTGGTTGCCATAATATCCGGTCGGCAGCTCCGCAGAGCTGTAGACCATGAAACTCGCAAGACACAGTCACAGCGTTACCGTGGTAACCCGCAGCAAGGCTTTGATTGATCAGATCTCGCAAGACACATGGTCTGCAGCTCTGCTGACTGCGGAGCTGCCAACCAGTGTCTGCGTTGGGCGCAGGAGAAGCATATTGAGCAAACCGCCGGACCCCCTCCTGGTGTCGGGTCCTCGGTCAGTGACCCAGGACCCAACATAGCCTGCCCCGGGCACCCCTACTCCCCACCCCCTTAGTACGCCACTAACAGCAGTCATTTCATGAAAGTGCAATCATTCCTAAGGTCAGTAGTTGTATGTCCAGCAAATCAAAAGCATGAAGAGGGTACGTGGGAACACTGGGACACAGTAATTACTGAACAATGTAACCATAGGTCAAGAAAACAAGCTAAACCAAGAACTGAAAGTAACCTCAGTGGTCTGACCGTGAAAGAGGGAACATGGATTATAACCCGGCTGACTGTCAGTGAAACAGTATTTTAACAAATGTCTCTGTGAATTTAGTTAATTTGCAGGTGGCATCATGTAATGTCACCATCATGTGCTCACCCTGTAAGTGGTGTCATAATGATTCATGGTAGATTTGAGTTGCTTTCCTATTTATTCCGATGCTTTTTCTATGGAAAACAGTTTATCAATGTTTGCCTTAAAGGGACACTATAGACACCCAGACCACTTCAACTCATTGAATGCGAGCACGGCAATTGCTGCGCATGCACATTAGGTCTCCCTTGCTGGCTAGACGTTCCATTGAGCTGCATTGGGAAGTCTGAGATTTTTTTCCGACAATTCTCACTTTAGAGCTTGGTAAGGCCCCAGGGAGAGTGCGCAGCTTAGCGGACAGGGGCACATGTATGAGTGTGGGATGGATGATGCATGATTGGATATATTCTACATGTATGAGTGTGGGATGGATGGTGCATGATTGGCTATGTGCTACGTGTGGGAGTGTGAGATGTGAGGAAGTGGGTGGTGACAAAGCAGACTGACCTCAGTGCCACTTAGGAGCCGGGCCAGCAACAAGTTTCCTGCGATCCTCCTCCTCCTGTTGTTTGGGCCTGTAGGATATTCCGCCTGTGGCATGGACATTGAGGGCTAGTGCTGCAGCAGACGGTGGCCGGCAGCTCCGCGAGCAGTTTGGGCGCCTGCTTCAGCCACAGCCGCCTGGCGATGTGGCTCCCCCTCCCAGCGCTGTGGCTCCTCCATCCCTGCCCCCTGCGGTACCCTCCCTGGGTGGCCGGTCCAGTGCGGGTCGGCGCACCCGCCCTCCGGCTCGGCTGAGCCCAACTGCCTCCCCTGGGGCCCGGTACAGGAGCCGCAGCCCGGGCCCCAGGCAACAACAGGCCCGCGCGCGGGAACCACGTGGCGCGCGGCCTGCAACTTCCACGGCCGCCCCGGTCTCTCCCACGGCTGCAGGAGGCCGGGCAGCAGCCTCCAGTGTGGGCCGCCGTCCTCAGCGGCCATCAGGTGCTCTGGCCAGGCGTTCGGCCCGGGTGGTGAGAAGGATGCCGCCCGGGGCCCCCACCTCAGGGCCGGCAGTGGTGAGTAGGCCCATGAGGGCAACGCGGAGTGGGCCTCTCCCACTGCCGCCGGGTGTGGGGGGGTTTCTTCCCCAGATTCTGGGCTCTCTGGCCCTCCCCTCCCTCCCCCCTCACTAGTTCTCCCCCCTCCTGGGGGGTCCGCTGGGCGGGGGTCCCCCCCCGGTCTAATTTGGGGGTGGGGTGTCCCATGCGGTCCCTGGGCCTTTGGGCCCTTTACTGCCAGTCCCCCCCCGGTCATCCATGGGGGTGGGGGTGTCCCCCGCGGTCCCTGGGCCTCTGGGCCCCTTCCAGCCTGCCCCCTCCACCTCCTCTGCCCCTTCCCAGTCCTCTGGGGTGTCCATGGGGTCAGTGGTTCCTCCCTCCGCCCCTGCTCCCCCTCCGCTTGCTCCCCCTCCCTTCCTCGCTGGCCCGGAGGTCCCCCCCGCCGGGTCCTCACTCCTGGGGACCTCTTCTGGGCCTTTCCACCCCCCTCCTCCTGGCCCTGGTCCCTCACACAGGCGGCCGGGCTGTTGTTGGAAGTTCAACGACAGCCAATGCAAGTGGGGAGCAACGTGTCGTTTTAAACACGAATGCTCCTATTGCGGTGGTGCCCACTCGGCATCCTGCTGCTTTAAGCGAGGTAAGTCTGGGGACAAAGGTGACGTGGGGACTAAGGGCGAGGACGCCAGTGGCCGTGGACGTGATGCGCCCCTGGCTCGGCCGTTATAGGAACCGCCGGGCCGCGGGGTTGCTGCTGGAGGGGTTTACCCAGGGATTTTGGATTCCCTTCTCGGAGCGCCCCTCCTCCGGGGCAGTCAGGAACTTGAAGTCGGTGTTTGATTTTCCTGATGTTGTCCTCGAAAAGCTCCGGAAGGAGGTTTTACTAGGGCGGGTGGCGGGGCCGTTTGAGGCCCCTCCATTGTCCAACTTGCGGGTGTCTCCCTTGGGGGTGGTGCCCAAGAAGGAGGCAGGAAAATTTCGCCTGATTCACCATTTGTCGTACCCTCACGGGGGCTCGGTAAATGATGACATCTCTGCAGAGCTGTGTCGGGTGTCTTATGCTTCCTTTGACACGGCTGTACGCATGGTCAGGGCGGCGGGTCCCGGGGCATTGCTGGCAAAGGCGGACGTGGAATCAGCATTTCGCATGTTGCCGGTGCACCCCGATTGCCATCACCTCCTCGGTTGTTGTTTCCAGGGCCAGTACTATGTGGATATGTGCCTCCCGATGAGGTGCTCCATATCCTGCTTTTACTTTGAGTGCTTCAGCACTTTCCTGGAATGGGTGGTGCGGCAGGAGTCTGGGATCGACTCGCTGCTGCATTACCTTGACGACTTCCTGTGTGTGGGCCCTGCGCATTCTCCGGCGTGTGGGAGCCTGCTCACCACGGTGGAAAGGGTGTTTGGGCGCTTTGGGGTTCCCCTTGCGCACGATAAGACTGTGGGGCCGGTAACGTGCCTTAGCTTCCTGGGCATCGAGATAGATTCGGTGGCCATGGAGTGCAGGCTGCCCCTAGACAAGGTGGAATTGTTGCGCCGGGACGTGGCGGTAGCTCGGGGCTTGCGGAAGATACAGCTATGCCAGCTGCAATCGCTGTTGGGGAAGTTAAACTTTGCATGCAGGATCATGCCCATGGGGCGGATTTTTAGCAGGCGCCTAGCGGCCGCGACCGCTGGGGTGGCGAGGTCTCGGCACTATATTAGACTCACGAGGCAGTTACGGGACGATTTGGACGTCTGGGGTACGTTCTTGGCGGATTATAATGGGAGGTCGTATTGGCAAGCGCAAGAGGTGTCCGGTGAGGATCTCCACCTCTATACGGACGCAGCTGGTTCTGTCGGCGATACTGGGGTCACGCTGGTGCGCTGACACTTGGCCTGGGGACTGGTTCGCCTCTGGCCTGACTAAGAATCTGGCTTTCCTTGAGCTTTTCCCCATCGTGGTGGCGTTGGAGCTCTGGGGTCTGGACTTGCGGGATCGGCGGGTTGTCTTTCACTGTGATAACCTGGGGGTCGTGCAAGCGATTAACCAGCCCTCTGCCTCCTCCCCGCCGGTGGTTCGTTTGCTCCAGCGCCTGGTGCTACGGTGCCTGTGCCTTAACGTGTCTTGTAGGGCGCTGCATGTTCCGGGGGTTCACAATGTAATTGCGGATGCTCTCTCTCGTTCGCAGTGGTCTCGGTCTCACACCAGTAACTGCGGAGGTACGGTGGTTCGGGGTCAGAGGCATGAGGTGGGTCCGACTCCTCCCTGACTTGGTCCGGCTTTCCCGCTTGCTTGGGGCTCCGTCGGTTTTGATTATCCATCTGGGGGGTAACGATCTGGGGACCGTGCCCGTGGGGGGCCTGGTGGATATGGTCAGAAGGGACTTGTCCCAGATCTTAATCTTGTTCCCCAACGTCTCCTTGATTTGGTCGGAGGTAGTGGCGAGGAATTTTTGGCGGCAGGCCCACAGCCAGAGTGCGCTGGAACGCAGCCGCAAGAAGTTTAATCGGCGGATTGCGATGTTTGTTACGGGGGTTGGGGGAATCTCGATACGGCACCGTTTTTTTTAAAAGGATGCAGCACATTTTTTTCGACCGGATGGGGTGCATCTGACGGAGGTCGGGCTCGACCTGTTTAACTTGGCGCTTCAAGAAGCTCTGGAGCAGGCCATGGCGGGTTTCGGTGGGGGCCCCTGCTGATTTTAGGCTTAAAACAGTGGGGTTTGTGGCGGGGCATGTCCTTGCCAAATAAGGGATGGTAGATTAGATGAAAAGGGGGTTAATGGCCGGGTCTCATCCTCCCCCTGTCTCTTATGGTGAACCTGGAGGAGGTACCAGGTTGGACGTGCCCCCACTGGGTTGTAAGTCGACCGGTGGGGAGCATTGTGGTTGGGCCCCACCGAGCGGAAAAACGGCTGGTGGGGAGCCCTGAAAAGGAAGATGGTTTTTATTATGCCGAGGGGGGGAGGTGAGAGCCTTGGGGAAGTTAGATTGGCAAGGACGGTTTCTTGATTACTGTATGACTGTATAAAAGTGTTTATGTTAATTTATTATGTTATATGTTTAAGGAGTTATACAGTATTTCGTGATGTTAATAAATGCTGTGGCCTGTTTTTCCCAAGAAGTTGTCTGTCGTTATTTGAAGGAGTAAGTTATGGTTTTTATGGGGGGATGAGGGGAATGCTATCCAATGCCCACTACGTACATACATGTGATCAGTGCAAGTATTGCAAGTTTTGCCAATGTTTCTGAGTGTTGTACGATTTGATAATTCTACAGCAATATATTTTTGTTCTCTGCATAGTTCAGTTGTTTGCATAACTACAGATAAACTATAACTCCTATATCTCATTACTGCAGACTTTCTAATTAAATTATTAAGTGGAAAAAAATCCGTGACATTTATAGCTATAGGATATGTGTTGAAATGTACTAATCCATGCTAGGTGAAACCTACTGAATTATTGAAGGGACACTATAGGCAGCAGAACAACTACAGCTTATTGAATTTGTTCTGGTGAGTATAATCATTACCTTCAGGCTTTTTGCTGTAAACACTGTCTTTTCAGAGCAAATGCAGCCTAGTGATAACTTCACTGGCCACTCCTTAGATAAGATAGCTGTTAGAGATCCTTCCTGGATCATGACTGCCTAAAATGCAAACATTCGGCATCTAATTTCCTTATAGAGAATCATTGATTCAATTCATCTCTATGAGAAGATGCTGATTGGCCAGGGCTGTGTTTGAATCATGCTGGCTCTGCCCCGATCTACCTCTTTGTCAATCTCAGCCAATCCTATTGGGAAGCACTGTGATTGGATCAGGCTACCACTTCTGATGATGTCAGCAGACTGCTTGTTTTTTGGGGGGCAAACAGCATGCAGAGTTACAGCTTCAGGCTTGAATACAGTAAGATTTTGCTATATTTATGGAGGCATGAGGGGCCCAGGGGGGCTAGATGGTGGTGTTAACACTATAGGGTCAGGAATACATGTTTGTGTTCCTGACCCTATAGTGATCCTTTAACTAAATTCAGCGTTTTAGTAAACTACATTTCAAAATTTAGGCAGAACTAGCTGCTTTGGAAAGCTTACTTCTATTCACAGATTGGGTCTTTTAGCCTCAGTTTTGCAATCTGAATGTAATTTGCTAAAATTTGAAGCTTAGGCCCTGGGGAGATAGCGCAGCGGACAAGCGGACAAGGGCAGATGTAGGAGTGTGGGGATGGATGCGTGGTTTTGTTAGAGTGTATGGGTGGGGTTATGTGCTATGTGAGTTAGTGGGGGTGTGGTCTTACCTCAGTGCCACTTGGGATTCGGGCCAGCAAACAGCTTCCTGTCTTCTTGCTCCTGTTTGTCCTGAGCCTGTAAGTTTTCACAGCTTGAGGGATGGATGTTAAGGTGATCTTGGCGTCCCTCAGGGCTGCTGCAGCGCTGGATGGTGGCCGGCAACTGAGGGAACAATTCAGGCACATTACTGGAGGTATGGCTGCCGGTGTGGGCCCCCCCCCCCCTGCGGCCTACCTCCCCCTGGAGCACCCCCTGCTGCCTCTCCTGCGGCCCCTGCCTCTGGGGGCCGCACTAGCGTGGGTCGGCGTTCCCCGGTCACTACTCCTTGGGCCCGGTTGAGGAGTAGGAGCCCGGGCCCAAGGCATCCCCAGGTCCGTGTGTCTGGGGCTCCAGACATGCGGCCTGCTTCCAGAGGCCGGGATTTGCGGCCTTCTGCGTCCACCTGCCGTGAGGCCTGAGGTGAGGCCTTCCCCTGCTGCGCGGCCTGCGGCTTTGAGGCCTGGGACGCGGCCTGCTAACGCCAGGCGGGTGGCGCGGGCTTCGGTCGCCCGGCCGGTAGCCTCTACAGCTCCCTGCCCGGCTGCCAGCGGTGGATCGCGGGCCGGGGGCGGTGGAAGATTGGTGAATCAATCCGGGCGGCCATCCCCCTGCGGGTGGCGGAAGAGAGGAGCTGCCACTAGGGCCCCTGTGGTGAGTAGGCCCACGAGGGCCGCGCAGGGTACCTTAGTACCGCCGTTGGGAGTTCGGGGGGATCCCCTTGTGGGTTGGGAGCCTCCTATGCCAGTGAGGAAGGCTCCCAGGGCTCCATCTCCCCTGTCCCCTCCCCGGTGGGTCCCCCAGGGGGCCCAGCTTACCACTACCAGGGCCCCCTGGGCCTTCTTTCTCTCCTGGGCTCCCCTGCCTCTCTTCCCTGCTCTGTTGGGCCTCCCCTCCCCCTTCCTCCTTTCCTGTCCCCCCACCCTCTTTCCTGTCTTTCCCTCCTCTGGTCCCTATCCTTCCCTGTCTGGGTCCCCTCTGTCCTCTCCTCCCCCCTCTACCTTGCCTGGGCACCCTCCCCCCCTGCAGATCACATCCTCTCCACTGCTCTCTTCTCAGGACCTAGATGCAGTTTCTGTATCCATCCAGCAGGTGGTGCCTGGAACACAGCTGATGACCTCTCTGGATGCTGGAATTCCTCTTTCGGTGCCTCAGCCTTCTGTGAATGCAGTCCCGGGTTTGGACCGCCAGGCTGCCGCTGGTGAGTACGGTGTTCCCTCCTCTATTAACACTTCGGGTCCCGGGCTGGGGGGGTTCCTCTCGGGTCTTTTTTTTCAGGGTTTTTAGATCAGTGGGAGCGGGGGGGGGGGGGGGCGGCGGGTAGTGGGGACACCTCTATGGATGGCCAGCTGCGGTCAGTTTGGTCCCCCGCACAACTCCCCCCTACGGTTCAGTTTCCCCCCCTCCCCCCGGGCCCATGTCTGTGCTGGGTGGTGGTTCATTGCCCCTGGGACCCACGGTGGTCAGTGTTGGTGCTACACATGGTGACAACATCTCGGCTGAGCTTTGCAGGGTCTCCTATGCATCCTTTGATGCGGCGGATCGCATGGTGCGGGCTGCTGGCCCGGGGGCATTGCTAGCTAACGCAGATGTTGAATCTGCTTTTCGGCTGCTACCGGTGCATCCAGAGTGCCATCATCTCCTGAGCTGTGCCTTTGAAGGACAGTTCTTTATGGATATGTGCCTGCCTATGGGTTGCTAGCTGTCATGTTTATTTTTTGAGTGCTTTAGCAATTTTCTGGAATGGGTGGTGCAGAGGCAAGCTGGGGTCACTTCCCTCCTGCACTACCTGGATTTTTTCTTGTGTGTAGGGCCGGCAGAGTCGCAGAGTGCCCTGCTGCTGCGGGTCCTCGGGTGAGGTGTTTCAGCGGTTCGGGGTATCGCTGGCTCATGACAAGACGGTGAGTCCGGTCACGTGCCTTAGTTTTCTGGGCATCGAAATCGATTCGGTGGCCGGGGAATGTCGGTTGCCCCAAGACAAGGTCCTGGACCTGCGCCTAGCGGTGTCATGGGCCATGGGGCAGCGTAAGATCCAGCTATGCTGCCTGCAATCTATGCTGGGGAAATTAAATTTTGCCTGTCGAATTTTGCCCATGGGGCGTATCTTTAACAGGCGCTTGGTGCCAGCGACATCTATAAGGGGCATGAGGTGTGGCTCCTCCCTGAGGTGGTTCAGCTGTCCCGCCTTCTGGGGGTCCCGAGTGTCCTGGTAATCCATCTGGGGGGGAATGACCTGGGTTCAGTGCCCATATGGGATTTGATATCAGCGGTGAGACGGGACTTGGAACGCATTTTAATCTTGTTCCCCAACGTGCGCTTGGTTTGGTCCGAAGTCATTGCCCGTAGCTACTGGCAGAGCGCCCGGAGACAGAGTGCCATGGAGCGCTGCCGCCATATGTTGAACAGGCGGGTTTCTCAGTTTGTTTTGGGGGTTCGGGGGATTCCGGTTCGCCATAAGGTTTTTGAACGGGAGGCGGACAATTTTTTTCGGAGGGATGGAGTACACCTAACGGAGGTCGGGCTCGACCTTTTTAATCTCGCCCTACAGGAAGCGGTGGAACAGGCCATGGGTGGTTTTGGTGGGGTTCCCCGTTGATTTTAGGGGTAAAATAGCGGGTCTTGTGGTGGGGGTATATCCTTGCCAATTAAGTTTAAGGATATGGAGTGAGTTCAATAAGTTTGCAGGTCTCAACCTCCCCTGCTTAAAAGGGTTAACATTAGATTACCTGGGATGTCATGCACATCGAGCATGGATAAGGTCGGCTGGTGGCAGGCATTGGAAGGATATGATTTTATGACGAGGGGGGAAGTGAGAGGAAGTGGTACTTAGGAACAATGTCTGCTTATTGGCAAGGACGGTTGGGTCACTGTATAACACTATGTGTTGAGTTATATATGTATATATGTTAAGTTATGCTTATTTATGTCTAACGTTTTTGGTTACAGAAAAAGAAGATAAATTATTAAATAAAGTTCTAGATGTGTTATGCAGTATTTTATTTTATGTTATAATAAATGTTGTGGCCTGTTTCATCCATACTAAGTTGTCTGTCATTATTGGGGAGGGGGGGGGGGTTGAATGGAGTTAGTTTATGTAGTATGCTGCATCAAGATTCCCCACTGCGTACATACATGAACAGATGAATCAATTTTTACACAATTCTCAGTCACACTGTGCCCTCTACTGTCACAAAGGAGGAAGTACAGTCTCATTGGCATATTGATAAAAAAAAAAAAGCACTTTTATATTTTCAGGGTAATACACTAAATGGAACATTTAGAATGAATTCAAAGGGAATTTCAAATTTAAGCCCAAATCTGAATTGGAGGCATAGCTGACTTAGAGAACTTTTCCAATTCAGCTATTTTGACCTTAAATTTGAAATTCACGTTTACTTTTCACTTTATTGAATAACCCTGTATGTGCCCTTACGTGTCAGATTGTCTCTATGCAAAATGAATGGGTTTGTATGAGACATATGAGAACCAGCATAATTAAAGGGAAGCTATAGTGCCAGGAAAACAAACTAGTTTTCCTGGCACTTTAGATTTCCCCTCTGTCAAGGTCCCCCTGAAGGAGAATATCGCCAGTATCACATAACCCCCCCACACATGAGCCAAGGCTTAAGCTGGGAGAAGAATGTTTTATTTAGGGTCACACACGGCCATTTATGACAAAGCACATGCAATGGGTTTCTTACACAAAACAGGGTGATCCCTCCCCTGTACCTGAGAGATACTTGAGTCAGGAACTGTACAAACTCAATTATCTCCAAGTACAGAAAAACACATAATTTACAGACAGCCCAAAAGTACCCCCAAAATACATGAAAACCCCACAAAAGTCACATCCCCGGATCGCCCTGATCTGGATGGCCAACATATTAAAAAATCACCCATATCGGTTTGGTAGTTTTTAATCGGCATCGCGGGGAAGGTTTGACTGGTCTGCCACGAGGTTGAAGCCCAAAATAGTTCAAGGGAAATTTTGGCAATGACTGGTCTCCGTTCTTGGGGTTTTGTACGAAAACCACATAAAGCACATGAAAGATTTCCCTGTTAGAATGCTCCCCTTGTTCGGTATTTGATAACTCCCGAACGCCATTCTAGTAGATGGTCGGGAACTTGAACGTCAGATCTACCTTTACCGGCGTTCGCAGCAATGCCTGGCCGAAAACAGTTCCAGGCACTCGACAACCAGGTCCCGCTGCCTGCGTTCGGGAGACAAGATGGCCACCATCCATTGTCTCGACCACGTGGTTCATTCGCACAAAATGGCGACCATCCAGTGGAGCATTCTATTAATTGTTTCCTTCAGGGTTTTCATACAGGACACTCAACGTTCCAAGGTCTAATTAGGGTCTAGGGTGGTCCTCGTTCGGGAACTGAACCAAGTAAAAACAAATTAAATAAAAAGGGAATATAAATCCACAAAATCAGCCGAAACAAGTAATGGGGCTATTCCTTCACATATGGTAAAACTCAAACAATAGAGAGCCTAATTTAAAACAGGTAATTCAATCACAAGTACACCAGACAACAGGTAATTTAAAAATCTAAAACTTTAATTAACAGTAGACATCATGTACAGGTACTTCCAGACAGAGGGGAAAACAATGAATCCGATTAACAGACCCTACTCTGTCTCCCTTATTGTGTACAGAGGATGTGCCTGCGCTGCAGGGGGTAAGCTATCAACCATTGTCCCTGAATAATTTACTGTGACACAATGTAATACTGCCGAGTCTGCTTTTCCTTTGGAATTATGCTGGCTTGGCGTCATTCAAGGGCAAACACTACACACAAGTAAAATACTGCTTTCAAATGGCAACAGTAGATTAAACACAACACACAAGAACACCCCTACATTTACACACACACATACTCCATACAAAAACATGCTTACATTCAAACGCACAAACACTGCTCAGTGCTAAATACAACCCTGCAAGGATTGACAAATGGTAGATCCCTAGTTGGCAAAGCATTCTTGGAGTTGTATGACAGATGGGGATCTACCTTTTTTTCCCCCTATCCTTGCGATAGGGGTCACTCAAAAAGTTCTTGCATCAGGGCCCTCTCTTTACTTTAGCTCAGCCACTGAGTGTTTCTCCCACAGCTTTACAATGTACAAAAAAGTAAAGACTAAAAAAGGATCCATCTAAAAGAAGCTATAACTCAACCAAAACTAGACAATGAAACTTATTCCTGTCTGTCTAGTATACAGTAGGAACACTCTGGCACAAGAGTGAGAGCACAGCTTATCTATATAGTTGGAGTTGTAGGGAGGGAGGTGCCAAAATAAAAATCTAAATTCTAATAACTTATTCTTAGGTCAGATGGTCACCTTAATACACCACTGCTCATAAGGTAAGTATAGCTGTGGTCCAAAGATACCTGATCATACTCAGAAGGTTGCTAAAAGCAACATAACATTCTAGTAATCATGCCCAGCTATACTAACTTATACAATAGATTATCCCCACAGTCGATATAGCTAGGGGGCACGGATAAGAAGCAACACAAGAGGAATTGCCATGTAACCTAGGATCTTTTCCACCCGAGCCTACCACTACTATGGCCGGGAAAGGGTATAGCATGCCCCGGGCTTGCTAACACTGCAAATCTCTCTTGATCCCAGACAGCAGCCAGGGTACTTCTATGGTTAATAACAACATTACCCCAGCATAGGGGTCCATCACCGAACATTCAAAATAAACTCTGGTATCAGCAATGTATCGGAGACCTGCAACTCTCCATTAACTTATCTGAGAATCTGTGTATCCAAACGTTTAATTCCAATTACCTTTTTAATGTCAGGGCTTACCTGAGTTGGGAGTCCGGCAGGCAGAGATATGGTCGAGGTGGTCAGGTAAGAATTCACCTGGCCTGTGAGTCGGTGCACAGGGGCTGTGCAGGATAATTCTCCAAGTCGCAGTACAGGAACGGATAAAGCAGGAGAATCGTCATGGGAAGCCAAAGGTCAGGGGATGACAGAAATCAGAGTAAACGAAACAACAAGCCAAGGTCAAGAATCAACAGGAGCACACTGGAACACAATACGATCACCAGAGTCAAGGAACTGACCCTGCTTTTTGGGAGTGGCAGGGTTATGTACCTGGCTAATGAGACTCCAATACATGTCCAGCCCCCAGTGCTGGATACAAGACAGGGCTAGATACTGGCATACTAAAGCTGAATGGTGGCTCAGAGGTAACATAAGAGCCCCAGGTCTGCAAGGTATCCAGGTTCAAATACACTAGTAGGCACTCCTGGTGTTACATTGTTTGGCACTCTGGAAGTCGAGGTGGGAACTGTGACATTGAAACCAGGTATTACCATACCTGGCTTCATGTTTATCTTTCCTGTACTGTTATTACATGACAAAACTATAAAAAAAATATTATTTCTAATAAACAGAAAAACGTAACGGCCGGCATCCAGGAGACTGTCTGACTATAGGCAGCGTGGGATCGGTGGTCCGCCGGATCAGAGGAACAGCCATGGTAAGTACACGAGTGCTGACAGCACCTTCCGCAGGGTCAACCGATCCACTAAAAATCGTACATTATTTAAGCAGCCAACAAAACCGCCTACTCACTAGGACATCCAATAAGATCCCTGAATCCTTTTGTAGTGATGAGTCACAGTCCCATAGGTGTACAGGTGTAGAGCAGGAACTCTTCATTCATAGGCACTCCGAACGCAACTGTGTCTTTACTGATGATATGGGGATGTATCACTATGTAAAAGGTTCTCGCCTTAACTCCTCCCCTCTCAACAACTGCTTGTTATCTTAAGTTACCCATCTTATTGCAGCTCTCTATGTCAAAAAGGGGCTTGCTATAACATTCAAACATTCGGAATTTGCCAAATTGGAAAAGTGTATTGCACAAAATCTGATATTTCCAACACAGTCACTCACAAGATCCATTTTTTTAACAATATGTTCACTTATCCCTATATTTACAAAAGTAATAAGGGCTAATTCATTGAATCAATGTATCTGTATGAGCAAAATTCAGTGTCAGTATGCAGAGCGTGGAGACGCTGAACGGCACTGCTGTCTACTGTGCGGCACTGAGCCAGGAAACACCTCCAGTGGCCATCTGAGGCGTGACCACTTGGAGGTGTCCCTAGTGGCAATGTAAACACTGCCTTTTCTCTGAAAAGGGACACTATAGTCACCCAGACCACCTGAGCTCAATGAAGTGGTCTGGGTGCCAGGTCCCTCAGGTTTTAAGCCTTCAGATGCAAACATAGCAGTTTCAGAGAAACTGCTATGTTTACATTTGGGGTTAAGCCAGCCTCTAGTAGCTGTCTTCCGGACAGCCACTAGAGGTGCATCTGCGACGCTGGAGACATATTATGCCTCCATCGTGCAGAGCGTCCATAGGAGAGCATTAAGAAATGCTTTCCTATGGACACTTTGAATCCGTTGACGTCGGCGGGGGAGGAGAGGTCACCAGCGCCGAGGGAGCCCGTCGTTGGATTAAGGTACGCTGCTGAAAGGGTTTTAACCCCTTGAGCCCAGCGGTAGAGGGACCCTGAGGGTGGGGGCAATCTCAGGGTACTATAGTGTCAGGAAAACCGCTTTGTTTTCCTGACACTAGAGTGATCCTTTAAGCTGTAGTTGTTCTGGTGACTATAGTATCCCTTTAATTATATAGTACAACATAGTAACTGGAACAAAAAGAAGGTTAACAGACACACAACAGAGTAAATTTTTGTTGTATTTCTCATCATTTGTCCGTGTCTCATCATCTTTTCCCCTCACTGATGCATGAAACACATTGAGATGGGTAAGATATTATGTTACAAACGCACATCTGTCAACAAAGCCCTGCAAGAGTTAGAGTCCTGCTGAGAGGTCCATACACACCGGTTTGTCTTCCCTTACAATTTATTAGTGAGAACACAAAAACTATATATTACAACTATGAATTCCACTGTCATTGAAGCCAATAACGCACTTTGACACATTATTATTGGCGTTTATATAGCGCCAACATATTCCGCATTGCTTTACAATATTATAATTGGGGACATTTAACAATAAATGAGACATTTACAAAATGTTACTGCAACAATAGGTTGATGAGGACTCTGCTCGAAAGAACTGCAAGAAATGCGGCAGCTGTAAACAAAACCCCCTGGATTAGACACAACAGAGGTGATGTAAATTTCATCCAGATTATGCTAGTCGGGGCTTGTAATCTGCGCTCAGCACAAGTCCAACCTATTCATGCATGTTGGATGGTAAAATGTGATAGATCATCTGGCACTTCAACTACTTTTAATTTTTATATCTGCTTTGGTGAATGGATATTTGCTAACTATTTTCACGCGGCGTATGAGGATTCCGTCACTTTTCAAACATTAGCAGTACAGTTCCTATTAGTGTATCCACACTTTTCATTGACAAGCACGCCATCACTTTCTGTCAGTAGTACTGCACTTTTTGGCACCAGTAGCACAGGACTGCAATTACTACTCTATATACCACACAGTAAACTACACTGCATTTACCAATTTCTCCCTCTAGATTCTAATTAAGTTTCAATGATTAGTCTCGTTTTAAAACACATTAATAAAAAATAAAAAATCAAGAATTGGAAGATTTTTAAACTAAAGATCCCTGGATGCGTTGCGTCTACTTGAACAAGTTTCGTAAATATATTTTCTGTATGCATGTATATCCCACATGATATACCGTATTTATCGGCGTATAACACGCACAGGCGTATAACACGCACCTCATTTTTAGAAAGAAATTCCAGGAAATTTCCCCCCTCATCCCATAGTATTCCCCCCCCCTCATCCCATAGTATTCCCCCCTCATCCCATAGTGTCCCCCCCCCCTTTCCATAGTATTCTCCCCCCCCCTCCCATAGTATTCTCCCTCCTCCCATAGTATTCCCCCCTCCTCCCATAGTATTCTCCCCCCCCATAGTATTCTCCCCCCCTCCCCTCCCATAGTATTCTCCCCCCCTCCCCTCCCATAGTATTCTCCCCCCTCCCCTCCCATAGTATTCTCTCCCCCTCCCCTCCCATAGTATTATCCCCCCTCCCCTCCCATAGTATTCTCCCCCCTCCCCTCCCATAGTATTCTCCCCCTCCCCTCCCATAGTATTCTCCCCCCTCCCCTCCCATAGTATTCTCCCCCCCTCCCATAGTATTCTCCCCCCCTCCCCTCCCATAGTATTCTCCCCCCCTCCCCTCCCATAGTATTCTCCCCCCCTCCCCTCCCATAGTATTCTCCCCCCTCCCCTCCCATAGTATTCTCCCCCCTCCCCTCCCATAGTATTCTCCCCCCTCCCCTCCCATAGTATTCCCCCCCTCCCCTCCCATAGTATTCTCCCCCCCTCCCCTCCCATAGTATTCCCCCCCTCCCCTCCCATAGTGTACTCCCCCCCCCTCCCCTCCCCTCCCATAGTGTACTTTCCCCCCCCTCCCCTCCCATAGTGTACTTTCCTCCCCCTCCCCTCCCATAGTGTACTTTCCTCCCCCTCCCCTCCCATAGTGTACTTTCCTCCCCCTCCCCTCCCCTCCCATAGTGTACTTTCCTCCCCTCCCATAATTACTTACCTGTCCTGAAGCGTGGGCCGGCTTCACAGGGCGCACCGCGGTACAGGAACTTTAATTTAAGGTTCCGGTTTCCGGCGGGACTGAAAGGAAGTGTGCACACTATTGTGCACACTTCCTTTCAGTCCCGCCGGAAACCGGAACCTTAAATTAAAGTTCCTGTACCGCGGTGCGCGCTGTGAAGCCGGCCCACGCTTCAGGACAGGTAAGTAATTATGGGATATCGGCGTATAACACGCACCCACGATTTTTCCCCTATTTTCAGGGGGAAAAAGTGCGTGTTATACGCCGATAAATACGGTAGTTATGCTTTCTTGACTGCTGCCTAGATGGAATGTCCCTAACCAACCCCTTGCCCCCAATGACACACAAGAGACCATGTTAAGTTGGGTAAGGGCAACGGCCACTCTATTATACATGCCCTCTATTATACATGCCATTATACATGCCTCTATTATACATGCTATTATACATGCCACTCTATTATACATGCCCTCTATTATACATCCCCTCTATTATACATGCCAGCAAAAACCCTACTGTCAGCTGTTGGGGTGATTAACCAACAGACAGGTCTATCCCAACAAACCATGAGTCTAGAGCAGCCAGCCTCCGCCATCAGCTCCCAGCAGGCTGCGACTCCCCAAGCCTCCTCGGTAACTTCTTTACTTCTGCCTGCGCTGGCCAGGACTCCCGTGTGCTGTGACAAAACAAGAAACAGAAACCAACAACAAGCACCAGGAACAGACCCAAAATCCCCTCTGTACCAGAAAGTCCTAGGGGTGGGAGGGTGGGAAAGTCAGGATCCCTGCACTTCCAAGCGCTGACTGGTAAGTCCCCTCCCCTCACTGTCCTTATAACTGTCCTGCCATTTTGGCCACTTTGTATCTATCTATACCCCACCCCTCTGCTTAGCCTCCCTCAAGACTCCTTAGCCTAGCATCAGTCATGTCCCCCCTTCCTTATCAGTCCAGGGTGGTGTCTTGACTGCTGTCTAGAAAGAATGTCCCCAACCAACCCGTTGCCCCCAATGACACACAAGAGACCATGTTAAGTTGGGTAAGGGCAACGGCCACAGCTTTATTAATTATACATGCCAGCAAAAACCCTACTGTCAGCTGTTGGGGTGATTACCCAACAGACAGGTCTATCCCAACAAACCATGAGTCCAGAGCAGCCTGCCTCCGCCATCAGCTCCCAGCAGGCTGCGACTCCCCAAGCCTCCTCGGCAACTTCTTCACTTCTGCCTGCGCTGGCCAGGACTTCAGCCACCGCAATGACGACCTTCCGTCAGGCCTCCTGTCGTCATCGCGCCCCCCGCCGACAGCGCAGCCTCAATCCCACTCTGTAAACCCGCATTAAAGATATCCAACCCGATGGCATTTAAGTGTACTCCGTCCTTCCTCATCAGATCCAGGTTATCACCCTCAAGCTCCACATGTCGGACGACTACCCCACCTATACGACGTACGAATTTCCCCACTGCAATATTAAGCTTGCGCCGGCTCTTCTCCAATCCGCGTGAGTACGGTATCACGCGCCAGCATGGCCTGGAGACCACCTCAGACCAAACCAAGGTCATGTCCGGAAATAGAGCCATGCACCTCACCAGGTCGTGCCGAATCGCGTGGAGAAGGTCCACTGTCCTGGCTTTCCCTAAGTCATTCCCTCCCGCATGAACCACCACCACCAACGGCCCTGAGACAAATTTACGCAGCGCCATGAATTCTGGGTATACTTGATGTCAGAGAAGACCCCTAGTGCCCTTCCACTGGACCCGGGCCAAGTCAAATGAGAACCCCAAATTCCGTCCGTAGGACCAGTCTTCTGGTCGCCGAGCAGCCCAGTATACATAGGAATGCCCTATAATCCACACGTACCGGGGCCGACCACCTACAACAAGAAGAGGATTACAGCATATGAGGACGGACATAAGACTTAAAACACCCCAACTACCACCTACCATTGCGCCTAATGCCCGCTGCCGAGTAGCCCAATAAACTCGCCTGAGTGGCGGCCCCGATACGAAAGGAATGGGCCGAAAACCCTTGACCATCCATCCCACCAGCTGCCAACACTCTCCGTAGCATGGCTGAGAACTGATACCGCGTGAGAGGCGACCCATCCGAGTGAACTAGCAATGGGCCCCCCCGCTCCGGACGCACCCTCATAGATCCGTGAAAGGCCTCAACCAGACAAACTTCGTCCCCAGTGGCCCCTAAACGAACCCATGCGCCGCGGGCCACCCGATCCTTCTTAGTCCGCCGAACAAAAAATGTAAATGGAAGAAGTAGACCACCGAACATCAGACAGCGCCAACGGTGAGGCCATCCCCCTACTAGAAGCAACCAGCTCGCCGATGCGAAATGCTCCAAAGAAACAAAACGAGAAGGCCAAACGAAAGAGATCGGACTTAAACTCTGAACTACAGACCGTCGGCAAAACTGCGAGAATCCGTTGCAACATCTCCACCGAAATCGGGCGACGTCGATCCGGGCACCGACACAGACGCCACCCCTTTATCACTCTCTGAACTTCCAAGCGCTGACTGGTAAGTCCCCTCCCCTCACTGTCCTTATAACTGTCCTGCCATTTTGGCCACTTTGTATCTATCTATACCCCACCCCTCTGCTTAGCCTCCCTCAAGACTCCTTAGCCTAGCATCAGTCATGTCCCCCCTTCCTTATCAGTCCAGGGTCGTGTCTTGACTGCTGTCTAGATAGAATGTCCCCAACCAACCAGTTGCTCCCAATGACACACAAGAGACCATGTTAAGTTGGGTAAGGGCAACGGCCACAGCTTTATTAATTATACATGCCAGCAAAAACCCTACTGTCAGCTGTTGGGGTGATTACCCAACAGACAGGTCTATCCCAACAAACCATGAGTCCAGAGCAGCCTGCCTCCACCATCAGCTCCCAGCAGGCTGCGACTCCCCAAGCCTCCTCGGCAACTTCTTCACTTCTGCCTGCGCTGGCCAGGACTTCCGCCACCGCGATGACGACCTTCCCTCAGGCCTCCTGTCGTCATCGCGCCCCCCGCCGACAGCGCAGCCTCAATCCCACTCTGTAAACCTGCATTAAAGATATCCAACCCGATGGCATTTAAGTGTACTCCGTCCTTCCTCATCAGATCCAGGTTATCACCCTCAAGCTCCACATGTCGGACGACTACCCCACCTATACGACGTACGAATTTCCCCACTGCAATATTAAGCTTGCGCCGGCTCTTCTCCAATCCGCGTGAGTACGGTAGCACGCGCCAGCACGGCCTGGAGACCACCTCCGACCAAACCAAGGTCATGTCCGGAAATAGAGCCATGCACCTCACCAGGTCGTGCCGAATCGCGTGGAGAAGGTCCACTGTCCTGGCTTTCCCTAAGTCATTCCCTCCCGCATGAACCACCACCACCAACGGCCCTGAGACAAACTTACGCAGCGCCATGAATTCTGGGTATACTTGATGCCAGAGAAGACCCCTAGTGCCCTTCCACTGGACCCGGGCCAAGTCAAATGAGAACCCCAAATTCCGTCCGTAGGACCGGTCTTCTGGTCGCCGAGCAGCCCAGTATACATACTGCAGTCAAGACAAGGCGTCAGCCACCACATTTAGCACATCCGAGACATGACGCGCCCGCACCCAAACATTAAACTGCAGACTATGGAGCACGAGCCGCCGGAGAAGCGCCAAAACCGGAGGAGACGAGGAGGACGACCGGGCAATCACATGGACGACACTCATGTTGTCCGTGTGAAAGACCACCGTGTGATTTCTGCGCCGGAAGAGAAGGGGGACTCCTAGATCTTCCCGCCAATCCACCATCTTGGGCCAGTGCCGCTCGTGGGGACGTGGAAAGGCTCGGCACCACAGCTCCAGCCACCTCCGGTCAACGACTCCTGCGTCCCTCTCTTCCTCCCCTCACAGGACTGGGAGACAGGCGCGATGGCAGCCTGGAACGCCTGGCCCGCCGCCCGCCTTCCACGGACACCTCACCGGTGGCTCCCGGTCCCCGGACACCTTCCATGCCAGCCAGCAACGCTTCCAGCGAGCCTGCTCTGTGTGCGGCCCGGTAAGCCTGCAACAGGGCCACCAAAGACTCCTGGGAGACGTCCATATCGATCAGAAACACAGGTAACCGGAAAGTTGAAATCGCTGATAATTATTTGTTTTATTTTTATAACTGGGGTCAGCAGATTGGGACAGAAAGTCAGGATCCCTGCACTTCCAAGCGCTGATTGGTAAGTCCCCTCCCCTCACTGTCCTTATAACTGTCCTGCCATTTTGGCCACTTTGTATCTATCTATACCCCACCCCTCTGCTTAGCCTCCCTCAAGACTCCTTAGCCTAGCATCAGTCATGTACCCCCTTCCTTATCAGTCCAGGGAGGTGTCTGTCCAACTGTTCATCTTTGGGCAGGATGGTCCTGAACACACTGTCTTGTTGGTCTGTGTTTATTTTTCTTGTTCACGTTCACAGAGTGGATAGTAGGAGCACAAAAATAGACCCGCTAGTGCTAAGCAAACTACCCCGAGTGAGTCCGCCTAGTATGAGAGCTAGTTGGCCAGGCATGGATTCATGCCAAACTCTAAGAAAAAAAGCCTTTTTAGGGGCATGTTTTCTCTTATGAAGTCACCAGTGACCCAGTGTAAAGCACTAAGGAATTTGTTGGCGCTATATAAATAATAACATAATAATAATAATACGGCACCATCCCTTGCTAGCTTGCCCATGTCCGCACTGGTTTCAAACATCTCATAGCAGGATTATTTACCAAATTATAAATCGTAAGGAGTAAATTTATTATTTCAGACTACAATAACGGATTCATAAAATTATCCAAATCATCTATGTATTGAGTGCAGATAGTTTGACTTGGAATTGTGTATACATTTTAAATCACATTTAATTACTGACCAATCCACATATTAGTAAGCAACATTGAAAGTAAATTTAAAATTTTAGGATTAAAACATCTTCCAAATCAGTTATGTTCCAGCTGTGCTAGCTTGGTATTGAATTTGTAAAATAAATAAATAAATGTTTCTAAGCTTAGTCCATTCCCAGGGCCAGACCACCTGCCTCTACTAATATGGCGTCTGCGTAGGCGACACCGCGCTGGTTCTCGGGTGTTTGGAACGCCAGGCGCGGTATAGCACGGTCGCTCTCTGTGTGACGCGGCACACTGCACACGCGCCGCTGTGGAAGAGCCTGAAGCTGATGTAAGAGGAGACCGACCGGGCGAAGCGGAGATACCGGTGCGGGCTGAGAGCGGGAGAGACACGCTGAGCGGAGCAGGAGCCGGGCAGCAAAGATTCCACCGATAGACGACAACATGTCCGGGGACGAGGTGAGAGCAGGCGGCGGGAGAGCTGCCCACAGCCGGCCACATGTGGATGGGAGAGGGCCCGGCCTGCGCCATGCTTTGCCTGAGAACAGGCCGGGGCCCGGGGGGGCCGCTCAGGGACACACTAGAGGCCCAGGGGCTGCAGGCTGGGGAATCAGCTCTGAGGCCGGGGATGTCAGGCCTGGGAGTGGGCAGCCATCCCTCCCCTGGGAATTAATCACAGCCCCCCTGCACTAAGGAAGGGCACAGCCAGATCCCAGCAGCCATGGGCCTGGATATTAAAAAATATATGTATTTATATATTATATGCTCACATTATTATTATTGGCATTTGTATAGCGCCCACATGTTAATTCTACAGGGCTTTACAATATAATATTAATAGGGGAGAAATGTAACAATAAATGAGACAATTACAAAATGTTACAGGAACAATAGGTAGATGAGGACTCTGCTCACAGTCTAGAGGAGGTGGGTGTAAAACCACAGTAGGACGGGTGTGGAGGGGGATAGCGACCAAAGGACAAGGTGGGAAAGTTGCAGAATTGGCAGGTTATTATTTTATTATTTATATAGCGCCATCACATTCTGTAGCGCTGTACATTGGGTGGAGTGTGGCCCTTTTTAAGAGAGCGAGAGATAGCTTTGTGAAATGAGTTACTATGGGAGGCCACAAGCTTTTCTGAAGAGATGGATTTTAAGGGACTTTTGTAAATGATTAAAGACTAGGGGAGAGTCTGATGGGGTTTGGCAGGCTGTTCCGAAGGAATGGAGACTCCTGCAAGAGAGAGTCCATTTTTTTTCCTGTGTCTAAATTTGCTTGGTTTAAATACTTTTAGGAGCTGAGCGGAGCTATTCGTTAAATGGATTTGTCCACCAAACAAATTAAAATCGGGATAGTAGGATTCAGGTTACAAGAGCCAAGCTGTGACTATAGCCTTGTTAGAGGATTTTATCAGATTAGCTGTTGATAGTTGAACTGATTTGATACAATTGAAAGTTTAACAAATGAATCTCTAAAGCAGGTGTGCCCAAAAGATAGATCCCCAGATGTTGAACTACAACTCCCTTAATGCTTTGCATGCCTTTTAAAATGCCCTTCGAATGACAAAGCACCATGGAAGCTATAGTTTTAAAACATTTGGGGATCTACCTTCTCTGCATCTGTGCCCTAAAGAATGATTTGTCTGGCGTGGAATCCAAAGTGAATATTGAATATTAGTTTAAAGCAGCTTAACAGGATAGACTCATTGTTAAATTCAGGTAGTTTTTTTTCCAGTTATTTGTCTTAAATGTGATATTCACTTTGAGTTGCCGACAATTCACACTTTTAATAATTCCCCATTGAGAGCCAGAAGTACATCTGTTGATGCTGATAGTCCATTGACTGGAAGCTGACCAATGAATGAACCTTAGTCTGTTTTGGCTTCCTGTGTGCAGTTTTTAATTATTAGCCTTTATATAGCGCCAGAATATTCTGCAGTTCTTTACAATTATACAAAGGCGATAGATATATATAACCCCCTGGATTGACAGAATAAAAGAGTGATTTTGGAAGACAGAGTGCTGGTATTTTTTCATTTTTATGTTATAATTGTGACTTGGTACTAGGCTTTATTATCTGAATTTTGGAGTGCAGGTATTCTAATTTTATTATATATATATATATATATATATATATATATATATATATATATATATATATATATATATATATATATATATATATATATATATATATATATATATAGCCTTGCTCAAACAGGATTACAATCTATGGGGATTTGAGGTATGTTGTCTAAGGAAACTTACTGGTGTTTGGTGTTCTAGTTTATTTTTTTATTAGTTTGTCCCCCTCTATATAGTGTACTGTTTGCTTTGTCTTTTATCTTCATTTACCATCTTGGTAATAAAGCAGTACAGTAGCCATACATTCGCTATGTTTTGGCAACCTTGCTTTATGATGTTTTTTTTTTTTTTTTTTTTTTTTTTAAATTCTTTATTTTTGCATGTGCATATAAGTTACAGACAAGCGTGCAGGGCCACGGCAGCAACTGCAGGCATATTCATAGCATTGCAATGAGTGGCATGATGGTACAGCACTTTTTTTTTTTTTTTTTTTTTTAACATGAACAGAAAGATTGCCGGCATATTTTTGTGTAAACGTTAGAGTGATGCTGAGTAGTTTTAAGTTTAGATAAAGTACAAGATTGTGTCTGCGAGTTTTAAACAGGCTTGTGTAGCCACTGTAGGAAATACAGGCTAGTGTTACATATCAAGCATTTGAGTGGCACCAGCTAACAGCACTATATTTCGTAGAGTCAGCATAGTTTCCAGACAGTTAAACAAGCATGATAAGGGTGTCTAAAGCGTGAAACAGTTAGTTAATAGTTTTTTGAAAAAGATAAAACAAGCTAGGAACATTTTTAAGGCTTATGAATATATAGGCAAACTAAATAATGACCGCTAGAGCATACACATGAAATCACTGCGTGGCTGATAGGTACTGCAGATTTACAGTGCTCCCCTCTCACCACATAATCTCACTATAGCACAAAAGCACATATTTGAACTAGCAGAAGCATGTAAGCTTCTGTGGATAGGACTAAAAAGAATATGCAACTCAGCCATGTATCATTGGTAATGATGGGGTGGTCTGTCCTGGGAGTCAGCCTTGGGTGTCAGCATAGTCAGGCGGCCATTCATCCTATACCCCTGCTGGGCTGTGGGCTGCCATGTGGGGAAAGTTCATACTGGGCTTCCAGCTGCTTGTCCTGCGTCTGATACCATGCAGTTGGTGGTTGCTGATGCGCTCTGTTCCGTCTTGAGGGCCTGTGCTTTGCATGGGGGCCCGTCGCTGCTAAGGTGTTCTGTCTCCTGGGTGTCCTTTGTCCTCGTGGATGCTTTCTCGTGGTTTCCCGGTGGGGTCGGCAGATTAAGCGCCTCCGTGGTTGTGGTCTCGCTTTTCTACGCTTTGGGGAGGTGCGCCCCATGGTCTGCCGCCCTGTGGGAGCCTCCGTAGTTGCAGACTGTCGCAAGCCACTGTGTGGGTGAGTACAGGGCTGTGGTGGGGTCTGTTGGTGCATTAAACGTTCAAGTTTCGTCCAGAAATCTTGAAAGTGCTGATCCAGCCGGGTGAGGATGTCATCAGCGTCGGGGCTCGAGGGCCATGTGGCCGTCGCCATTTTGGCTAGGCCTCGGTCGACCTGTCGCGAGTTTGCGGTTTCAGCTCGCTGACCTGCCCGGTTTGGAGTGTCCTTCGATAATGGACCGGGATCACCCCCGCCGGTCCTAGGGGAGGGGTAACGGGGCACCCGCATAGAGGGTTGACTTCGCTTGCAGCGCCAGTTCAGCATTTTGGCCGCTGTCTCTGTCCGGCCTGTAGTAGGCCGCTTCTGCCTCGACGGGGCTTGCAGTTGTTCAGAGAGCCGCCGACCACCTCGCCACATCTCAGGTGGGTCAGGCAGCCTAAACCTTGCTTGATGTTGCCCCTGTCTAGGGCAATAGGGCTGTGAAAAGGCAGTTTTTAGCGAGAGTGTGGAGGAGCTCGTCCAAAACACGTCTATCCTCCATTGCGGTCCTTGCTTTATGATGTTGTGGGCCAGGACATTTTATTGCAAAGCAATACAATAAGTTTCAAATGGTCTATAACCAAATTATTAGGCCCGATTTTGAATACACTACTTCTATGTAATAAATTATGCTTGCAAATGTGTAGATTGGTAGAAATTTGAAATATAAAGTACTTGTTACATATGAGGTAGCCTTGCTAAACTCAAGCCAAATTCACAGATCTGTGCGTACCTTTCCTCACCCAGTATCTACCTATGGCCATGTGTGCTTTGCTGTTGTAACAGTAAGACACCAAGTGAGGTGCAGGAGCACACAGAAACACAGAGCTAGTTATTGGGGTAAATGCTCTTTAATTTTAATCTGTTTGTTAGAAATTCTGCTACGTACAATTCAATTAAAAAAAAAATGGAAATTCCTGTAGTGGTTATAGTGCCAGGAATGCACTTCCAAGGGAAGTAGTTAAAAGAATTCACAACTTACCTGAGTAGTATAGATAGTATTGTGTGTGAGGAAACTCTATAGTATATGGAACACCATTTTCAATTATTAAAGGGACACTATAGTCACCAAAACAACTTTAGCTTAAGCCACTACAGGGCTTCCTGGTTTGAAACGGACTTTTGGTCCGGTATCTGGCGCTGGATGTCCTCACGCTCTGCATGAGGACCTCCAGTGTCAGATATTTTTCCCCCATAGGAAAGCATTGACTCAATGCCGCACATGCGCATTAGAATCTGCTTGTCGTGGGGCGGAGGAGCTTCGAACCAATGCCAAGGGACATCGGCTCTGGGTTCAGGTAAGTAAATAAGGGGTTTTTAACAGCTTTGTACTCCTGTCACTGTAGTATCCTTTTAATAAAGCAGTTTTGGTGTATAGATCATGCTCATGCAGTCTCACTGCTCAATTCTCTGCCATTTAGGAGTTAAATCACTTTGTTTATACAACCCTATTCTTTCCTCCCTGCATGTGACTTCCACAGCCTTCCTAAATTCTTACAATGTTTAAACTTCCTTTATTAACATCTGATTGAAAATGAAACCGTTTTTTAAATTCAGGGTGTGAGAGTCACAGCCAGGGGAGGTGTGGCTTGGGCTGCATAAGCAGAAACAAAGGTCGTTCTAATGATTACTATAACCCTTTTGAGAGGAGGAATCTATCAGGTATAATATGCCCTATTGTGCATTGTGGAGAAGGTCCCCCCTCTCAATGCACTGTAAAACCTGTAATAAAAGGTTTTATTTACCTGAAATCCAGCTCTGGGCAAAGTTTCCACACTGCTTTTTTGACGTCATTGGGGCTGCATGTAGTCTAATCAGTCATCTCTCCTAGAGAAGCCTGTGATTGGACCAATTTGGGCCAGCAAAGTGAGAGGGAAGGGTTTATGAATATTAATAATATGATGATGATGAAAAAAAGAGGGAGGCAGGAGGGAGCATCCACAAGATTGGAGGGGAAAATCTATCTTTCCTTTGTAGGCGTTCTGCCTGCAATTGCAAGATCCTTACGTCTGTAAAATATGCTGAATGGCAGTTCTGCTTACTCTGCAGCACTGCTCAAGGAAGCAGCTTTAGTGGCCAGTGAAGTTATCACTAGGCTGTAATGTAAACACTGCATTTTCTCTGACAGTGTTTACAGCAAAAAGCCTGAAGGGAATGATTACTCACCAGAACAAATACAAAGCTGTAGTTGTTCTGGTAAGTATAGTGTCCCTTTAAATGTAAGATAAAGGAAAGTAAAAAAAAGTTACCGTTTAAAGTTCCTATAATTGCAGCACTTGCATTGTTGTGACACCCCCAGCAGTTTTATGATCAGTAGTAAGAAGTGGATAAATAAAACACTCCATGCATCACAACCACTACAGCCCACTATGGTGGTTATGGTGCTAGGGGCACCTTGGCACCATCCCAATATAAGTAGTCACATTTTTTGATTTGTTACCTGAGGACTGTTGAGCACCAGTCTAAACCTCCTCTATAGTTGGAATTTTGTTGTTTCATTGAGCTAACATAGCTAGTTGGCATTAGAGCAATCAGCCTTTGAGCTAGCTCTGTATGACAGGGTTTAGGTCAGTAGAGATAATGGAAGCTCCTACCGTGTTAAATTAATCTTTGCCCCCCAAAAACGCACCTGGTCTTAATTTCGGGGATAAACTGTAGCAAGCATGTGCAAGAAAGCATGTCTGTGTTCAGGGGAATTCTCCCGAACAAAGACCAGTTCACATAGGCATAGAATCCTGCGTATCTAAGCCCAGCTAGGACTTATTTTGTGGGGAAACGGTAGCAGTAGCTTCGGATGCTTCATAGAGGTCTGGACAGTGCAGTGTAGAGGTTATGTGCTTGGGAGTGTTCTATAAAATATACCTGTCATTTATGCGCTATGCTAGTCAAACTGGTAGCAAATGTATAGTATTTTATATAATTTGACTTTCCCTGGCTATATTTGTTGCAGTGCCCCCTCCCCCTCGGGACGTACAAAAATACCACACACACACACATTTTCACAGTATGGCATGTCATTTCTACAGAACCGGTGCGACTAAATTAAATTCAAATAGATTTATGTATTAGTCCTGATTGAAAATGCCTGATATGTCTTGGATTTTAATTAAAGGGTTACACCAAGCATCTACAGCCCACTGTAGTGGTTATGATGTCAGGAGTACCCTGGCTCGATTCCCAGGTAATGGGACAAACGGTTTAGTAACGACTGCGCCAGGCTATGAGGCTCCTCTCCTGCTGGGTGACGTCCGTCCGGTTTTTTTTTTTTTTGCAGGGCTACAGAAACTAGAAGCCAATCTAGTTGCTGTTCATTGGCTGAGGACATCAGTAAATAATTGGCGCTTAGTCTGTGAATGGCACACTGTGCGTGAAACTTTGTAAAGAAGTGACAATAGCCAGCTTGTAACTCTTATTCCAGGCTAGATAATCAACCACTAATGGCACTGCTGGTTTCAGAGTTACACCTCCCGTAGCAAAGAGGTTAAACTCTGTATGTACAGGTTTCAAAGTAAAACTCGGCACATACAGAATCCATGCACCGTAATCACTTAAAATCACTCTCACACCTATGTGGAAGTACAGCAGTGAGGCTGCTATTGGCAATCTAAAACCCAGAAGCTGAAAAAAGAGAAATGGCTTTAGGTAACTACTTTTAGCTGCCCCCAGACAGCCACACTCCAAATGAGTCTTTCTAGATATGCAAAAAAAAAAAAAAAACAGAAGTGAGAGCCTGCTTTAACCCCTTAAGGACCGCTGACGGTTCAGGACCGTCAGCGGTAAAATGTGCGTTTGGACCGCTGACGGTCCTGAACCGTCATAACGGTCAGGGGCTACTTACCTGATCGCCGTCGGTCCCACGGCGGCGATCAGTGCTCCTCCCGGTCCAGGGGGACTGCCTGTCTGCCCGGGCAGTCCCCTCTCGGCAGATCAGGACCCCACGGCCATGTGATCACTCGATCACATGACCGCAATAGGGGTCCATGTGTCTGCCTGCAGGGGGACTGTCTGTGCTGACAGGCAGTCTCCCTGCAAGTGTAAAATCAAAAATAAAGTGTAAAAAAAAAAAAATCAGTGTAAAAATAATAATATGTATATATATAATGTCATACTAAGTGTATTTTTATATTTATATATACGTATATTAATATAAAAATACACTTATATTTATATTGCACACGAATATAAACAATATATATATAATAACTGTATATGGTATATATATATTATTATAAAATACAAATAATATGTTAATAAAAATAAATAACAAAAAATAAAAATAATTTTTAATAATTAAAAAAAATTATATATATATATGCAATTTTATTCTAACAATATTTTGATATTGATATATATATATTTATATCAAAATACACTTAGAATGTAATGATATATATATCTATGTATAAATAAATAAAAATAATACGAAATATACATATGTCCACATACATAATTACATAAATAATTTCATAAATATACACGTAGACGTCAAATATATAAATATGTATATATATTAAAATTCTACGTGCATATTTATGTAATATTTTTACCTAATTAAGTAATTTTAATGATTGCAATTTGAGGGACCTGCCTGCCAACCCAGGCCAAAAGTCCAGATAATTTAATTTGCTAGCACTGTGTTTAACCCTGTAACTTTCTATGACACCCTAAATCCTGTACATGGGGGTACTGTTTTACTCGGGAGACTTCGCTGAACACAAATATTAGTGTTTCAAAACAGTAAAACATATCACAGCGATGATATTGTCAGTGAAAGTGACGTTTTTTGCATTTTTCACACACAAACAGCTCTTTCACTGAGGATATTATTGCTGTGATATATTTTACTGTTCTGATACACTAATATTTGTGTTCAGCGAAGTTTACTGAGTATAACAGTACCCCACATGTAGAGGTTTTATAGTGTTTGTGAAAGTTACAGGGTCAAATATAAGGCTTGATTTTACTTTTTTTTTTTTTATTGAAATTTATCAGATTGGTTAGGTTGCCTTTCAGAGCGTATGGTAGCCAAGGAATGAGAATTAGCCCCATGATGGCATACCATTTGCAAAAGAAGACAACCCAAGGTATTGCAAATGAGGTATGTTCAGCCTTTTTTAGTAGCCACTTAGTCACAAACACCGGCCAAAGTTAGCGTTTTTTGCATTTTTTTTTTTTTTGTAAATCTTTATTTTATTGAGACATTGAGTTATGCGGTACAGAATGTGAACAAAAATAAAGGAGTTAGTGCATAAGACGACGTTAATCAAGTAGTTGGTCACTATACTCATATCTGTCTCATTTTTTGTAAAGTAAACATGCAAGTCTAATTAGTAACAACAAGCTATACCATATAGTGCAGTGTAACAATCAATAGGTAAGTCAACGTAAGTAATATCAAGCTTCTTAGTTATATCAATAATGTTATGGTATGATGGATTCAGGCTAAACCGTAGCGTGAACTAAGCTGATAAGTATAAGTTTTTTGCATTTTTAACACACAAACAAATATAAATGCTAACTTTGGCCAGTGTTTGTGACTAGGTGGCTACTAAAAAAGACTGGACATACCCCATTTTGAATACACTGGGTTGTCTACTTTAAAAAATATGTACATGTTAGGTGTGTTTCGGGGATTTATGACAGATAACGGTGTAACAATGTCACTATTGATACATTTAAAATATATATATATTGAAACCGCAATTTTCTACTTGTATTTATAGGCCTATAACTTGCAAAAAAAAGCAATAAAGCATGTAAACACTGGGTGTTTTTAAACTCGGGACAACATTTTTAATCTATTTAGCAGTTTTTTTCATTAGCTTTTGTAGATAAGTAAAAGATTTTTCAAGTAAAAGTCCAAAAACATGTTTTTTTTTATATTTTTCACCATATTTTATTATTTTTTTTTAAATACAATATATGACATAATATAAATATTGGTATGTAAAGAAAGCCCTTCTTGTCGTGAAAAAAACAATATATAACTTGTATGGGAACCGTAAATGAGAGAGCGGAAAATTACAGCTAAACACAAACACCACAAAAGTGTTAAAACTGCTCTGGTCCTTAACGTACAAACATCGCAAAAACAGGCCGGTCCTGAAGGGGTTAAGCCCCCCATACTTTGTCTATTTGTTTACTTTTCTATTCATTTATTCGCTCAAGATGTTATTTGGCTTTTCTGATTTAACCCCTTAAGGACACATGACGTGTGACATGTCATGATTCCCTTTTATTCCAGAAATTTGGTCCTTAAGGGGTTAAATACTAACTTTAATGAGAACCTGTCATGCTACTTTAATGTGTTTTGCTGAAAAACAAATGTAGTCTTATAGGAAGCAGACATTATTGGCAGCATGCGATAAACAAATGTCATGCAGCATCCTTCTCTCTCACATTACATCTAGTAAAGAGCAGTTTCTTACAGCATCCGTGTGATGGGTCCATTCCATGTAGCACTGACCTTGCACTTGTCATTTACAGCAAGCACTTCAATCACGTATAGAAACAAATGCTAAAGTTTAATGTGGAATGGTCAGACTCCTGGAAGTCATAATATCCTTTTACATCTTCTGAGTGAACCTGATAGAAGAGTTTATTTTAGTGACTAATTCAATGTATATAGCATAAAATAAAATAAAAACTATCCATCTATTTATGCCATGCATGTATGACACTGTGGGGTTTATACTTATTTACATGGCATTCTCAGGTTGGGCCAAGACAGCCAGGCATGCAATGTAAACTATAAAATAATTTTAAATAATCCATTTTTTTTTTTTAATTTTTTTTTTTTTTTAGTAACCAACATTTATTTTGCTATTAATTGTGTGAATATCCCATTAAATATTGTACCTACATCATGCAATGTAATTTAAGGAACACCCCAAGCACAATAACCACTACAACATGGTTAAGTGGTTGAGGTGCTCTTACATTGCCCTTCCCCTCCGTTTTAAGTAGCCAAACCTTGTGGACTGTTTGACAACTTCCCTGAAGTCTTCTATGGGTCCTTTTCCCATCTCCCCTGGAGACAGAAGCTCCTGCAAGGAGCTTTCTTTAATTCTGGAAATAAAAAGAAGTAGATGGCGCTTACACAGTAAAATCAAAACACAGTACTGGAGTGGAAAAAGGTGTTCCCCAACACCCTAGAGTCAAAGTAATAAAATAGAGTATTGAAAGCAACAAGTGCCAAATACACACACCACTCCCTGTGTCTAAAATAAGAAATAATGATACTTATATATATACAGGTACATATGGGAGATGTTCCATGTAGTAAAATCCTATAAAGACAAAAGATACATAGTATAGACTGTATATACAAAAAGAAATATATGAAAGTGATAGAATACACTCACGAATTCCAGAGCCGTGCCAGGCTCTGTATATAGTGCCCAAGGGTGCCTTAGAAGGCTATATGGAGAATCTTGGATGATGTCCCCCAGAAGCAGGAAAAAGCAGCAAGTGATGATAAAAAAATATTACATTTATTGTAAATAAAAGTTTAAAAATACCTGTGCAGGTCCCATATGGTGACACACAAAATCAGTCATGCAGACGCGTTTCAACTCAGTCCGAGTTTTCATCAGTGCATAAAACATCCAGCTGCAGTTCCGTTTTAAGTTCTCCGCTTTTCTGATTGCCGGTCACATGGGCGGAAGTTCGGGTGGCCGGCGTCTGACGTCACTTCCGGTATTTTCGGCGCTCGTTTTCTGGCTTCATTCTGTTCAATGCATTTGCCCAATTGAAGCTGGAAACTCCACATTGTAAATGGGCACCTTGTATAGTCCTTAAAGTGCATACATATAAGCAGTAGCTTGTAATGGGGAAAGTGACATAGTTATATATACAGATAACGGAGAATAATATAGTAGAGGGACTTAATGGATTGACAACTTATAAGTACATAATGCATAATGTCAATATTAGTTTGTTAGTGCATTTGCCCAAATGATGCAAATGGCTCCATATTGAAAATGGGCATCTTTCATATCTTACAGAATACATACATATAAACAATGATTAGTAGTACGAAAAATGACATAGTTGCTTATGCAAATAGCAACAATAAAGCAGTAGTACATACTGAAAGGAAAAATATATATGTGTATTAATAAACAACATATGGGCACATAATATGTAATGCCTTAAAGGTGTATATCACCTCCAATTTATATGGATATAGCCCCTATAGAGTAAGATTGATGGGGTGGAAGGGCCAAAAATATAAAAATAAATATAGATATAAATGTAAAAAGCATATATCAAAAAGTATATGTAAAACAAGTATATAGAAAACTGTGTAAAAAATAATGTGTTTTTAAAAAGTATTATAAAAAAATGAGTCAACTCAAAATCTAAATTTAAGCCATTGGGGGATAAAGTGTTTAGTTCGAATATCCACCTGCTTTCAATTTTGCATAATTCTTTAAAATTGTCTTCCCCCCTCCAATCTTTTTTCTTTTGGGCAATGGCAATAAAATTAACATATGAAGGATCACTGTTATGGCATTGTGAAAAATGTGCAGAGACACTGTGTTTGGCATACCCCCTCTGTATATTGCCCAAGTGTTCCAGTATGCGGGTTTTTAAAGTTCTCGTGGTCATTCCCACATACTGTAGTCCACAGGGGCACCAGAGGAGGTATATCACATTGCTCGAGTGGCATGTGAGAATAGAATTAATTTTATATTCCTTTTTGGATATGTTGGAAATAAATTTAGTACGTGTATCTTTTTTAAATTTTGTTCTTTTACAGGCTGTGCACATTTTACATGGATAAAAGCCATGTTTTTGATTAAAGGTATTAGTATTAGCAGTATGGGTTTTTATATGGTTTTTAACCAATAAAGTTTGGAGATTTTTTGTACCTCTATATACGATTTTGGGTTTATCACCAATGATGTCATTAAAGGGAAACTCCAGTGCCAGAAAAACGATCCGTTTTTCTGGCACTGGAGGGTCCCTCTCCCTCCCACCCACCAATCCCCGGTTACTGAAGGGGTGAAAACCCCTTCAGTCACTTACCAGGGGCAGCGACAGGTCCCACGTCGCTGCTTCCTCCTCCCCCGCCGCTCCTCCTTCTGGTTACGTCGGCCGGTGGGCGAGACTGATCTCGCCCGCCGGCCGAGGAGACCTAATGCGCATGCGCGGCAATGCCGCGCATGCGCATTAGCGCACCCCATAGGAAAGCATTGAAAATGAATTTCAATGCTTCCCTATGGGGAATAGAGCGACGCTGGAGGTCCTCACACAGCGTGAGGACGTCCAGCGACGCTCTAGCACAGAAAACCTGTGCTATGAAGCAGGAAGTGTCCTCTAGTGGCTGTCTAATAGACAGCCACTAGGGGAGGACTTAACCCTGCAAGGTAAATATTGCAGTTTTAAAAAAACTGCAATAATTACACTTGCAGGGTTAAGGGTAGTGGGAGTTGGCACCCAGACCACTCCAATGAGCTGAAGTGGTCTGGGTGCCTGGAGTGTCCCTTTAAGACCTTCATCAGTTTTCAAGATATGCCAGTATTTCTGAACAATGGATTTTATATGTCTAGCATCACCACTATAATCCAAAATTAATGGAGGTTCATTTTTTTGCTCGATTATTTGTCTGTCTCTATATTCTAATAGGGACTCTCTATTTAATTGTCTAGTTTCCTCGATTTGGTAATCTAAAATAATCGGATCATATTTCTTTTCAACAAAAAAGTTTTTTAATCGTCCTGCCTGTTCCTCATATTCCTCAATGTCACTGCAGTTTTTGAAGATACGGTTGAACTGACTTTTGGGCACATTGCGCAACCACGGGTCGTAATGACAACTCGTGGTGTCAATGTACCCATTAACATCCACCGGTTTAAAGTAAGTCCTAGTGGAAATATGATTGTTAGAGATATAAATCTCTAGATCTAGAAACTGGACCGACGTTTGGCTGATTTGACTAGTCAGGACAATATTTCTGCAATTGTCATTGAGGTCTTTCAAAAAGAGATCCAAAGAAATTCTGGACCCCTTCCATATAAAGAAGATGTCGTTGATATACCTGCGATAGAGGACCAGACCCGCCCCCATAGCCTCCCGACCTGGAAGGAAAGTGCCTTCCCAGTGGGACATGAACAAATTAGCATAGCTGGGAGCGAATCTGGTCCCCATCGCATTACCGACTAACTGAAGAAAAAATGAACCATCAAACCAAAAAAAATTATTGGTGAGGATTAGATGGATACTATCTATAATAAAATTGATCTGGTTCTCAACAAACTTGTTGCTTTGTTGCAAAAAATATTTAATAGCTTCACAGCCCAGCTCATGTGAAATGATAGTATATAAACTGATAGTATATAATAGTATATATACTATCATTTCACATGAGCTGGGCTGTGAAGCTATTAAATATTTTTTGAAAGACCTCAATGACAATTGCAGAAATATTCGGTGTTTTTATATTAAAAACTTACCTCCGTTCCAGCGCCGAGCTCCCCGCTAGGCCGCGCCCCCTTTTTCGTCAAAATGACGAAATCGCGGGGCCCAATGGGACTGCTTCGCGCTGGACTAATCGTGTTCTTCATAGAGCGGCATTGAATGCCGCCCTATGAAGAACCTGAGCGCTTTACCGCGCATGTGCGCGGAATGCGCGTTCGCGAGCTGAGCTGTCTGACTGACAGCTCAGCTCGCTTTCTAATATTATCAATAAGGGGGGGGGGCCTACTGCCCCCACCCCTGTGCGGCGGGTGGGGGCCCTAAAATTATCAATGAGGGGGGGGACCTACTGCCCCCCCCCCCGGCCCCCACCCCTGAGCGGCGGGTGGGGGCCCTAAAATTATCAATAAGGGGGGGACCTACTGTCCCCCCCCCCGGCCCCCACCCCTGTGCGGCGGGTGGGGGCCCTACAATTATCAATAAGGGGGGGACCTACTGTCCCCCCCCGGCCCCCACCCCTGTGCGGCGGGTGGGGGCCCTAAAATTATCAATGAGGGGGGGGACCTACTGTCCCCCCCCCGGCCCCCACCCCTGAGCGGCGGGTGGGGGCCCTACAATTATCAATAAGGGGGGACCTACTGTCCCCCCCGGCCCCCACCCCTGTGCGGCGGGTGGGGGCCCTAAAATTATCAATGGGGGGGGGACCTATTATCCCCCCCCGGCCCCCACCCCTGTGCGGCGGGTGGGGGCCCTAAATACAAAGGGGGGGGGACCCTAGTTAACCCTCCCCCCCCCCCCCCCCCAAAAAAAATATCTCCCTACCTACCCCCCTCACCCTAAAAATAATGAGGGGGGACCATTAACTAAAAACCTGTAAAAAAGAAAAAATTAGATAAAATCAACTTGCCATTCGATGTTTTCTTTCTTCTAAAATCTTCTTTCTTCAGCCCCAAAAAAGGCCAAATAAAAATCCATAATAATCGACGCAATTAAAAAAAAAAAAAAAAAAGAGCGCAAAAAAAAATAATCCATCTTCACCCATGGAGGGCTCCGCGCAGACTGAGCTCCGCAGGGTGGGGAAGGCTTATAAAGCCTTGCCCCGCCCTGCAATTAGGCTAAGAACACTCTGATTGGTGGGTTTGAGCCAATCAGAGTGCTCTTTGTCATTTTACAAGCGTGGGAAAGTTCTTTGGAATTTTCCCACGCTTGTAAAATGACACAGAGCACTGTGATTGGATGGGTTTCAAGCCATCCAATCACAGTGCTCTGTGTCATTTTACAAGCGTGGGAAAATTCCAAAGAACTTTCCCACGCTTGTAAAATGACACAGAGCACTGTGATTGGATGGCTTGAAATCCATCCAATCACAGTGCTCTGTGTCATTTTACAAGCGTGGGAAAATTCCAAAGAACTTTCCCACGCTTGTAAAATGACAAAGAGCACTCTGATTGGTTTAAACCCACCAATCAGAGTGTTCTTAGCCTAATTGCAGGGCGGGGCAAGGCTTTATAAGCCTTCCCCACCCTGCGGAGCTCAGTCTGCGCGGAGCCCTCCATGGGTGAAGATGGATTATTTTTTTTGCGCTTGTTTTTTTTTTTTTTTTTTTTTAATTGCGTCGGTTATTATGGATTTTTATTTGGCCTTTTTTGGGCTGAAGAAAGAAGATTTTAGAAGAAAGAAAACATCGAATGGTAAGTTTTTTTTATCTCTTTTTATTTTTTTTTTTACAGGTTTTTAGTTAATGTTCCCCCCCTCATTATTTTTAGGGTGAGGGGGGTAGGTAGGGAGATAATTTTTTTTTGGGGGGGGGGGGGGGGGGGAGGGTTAACTAGGGTCCCCCCCTTTGTATTTAGGGCCCCCACCCGCCGCACAGGGGTGGGGGCCGGGGGGGGACAATAGGTCCCCCCCTTATTGATAATTTTAGGGCCCCCACCCGCCGCACAGGGGTGGGGGCCGGGGGGGACAGTAGGTCCCCCCCTTATTGATAATTTTAGGGCCCCCACCCGCCGCACAGGGGTGGGGGCCGGGGGGGGGGACAGTAGGTCCCCCCCTTATTGATAATTTTAGGGCCCCCACCCGCCGCACAGCGGTGGGGGCCGGGAGGGAGAAGGAGAGTAGGTCTCTCCCCCCCCCCCCCCCCCCCCCCCCCTTCAACCACTATTGTGAACAGTAAGCGTCCCTGTGGGTTCGGGCTTCAGCTGTCAGCTGAAGCCACGCCCACAGCAGTGCTGACAGGCTATCAGCACACAAAGCGCGTTCACAGCCTTTTTAGGGCCTCTGAACTCGGAAGTCCCTCTGGTGGCCGTCTGATTGACTGCAACAAGAGGTGTTCCAAGCTTCCAATGTAAACACTGCATTTTCTCAGAAAATACAGTGCTTACAAGAAAAAGGCTCCGGGTAGCTGTAGCACTCACCTGAACAACCTCATTAAGCTGAAGTTGTTCAGGTGACTATAGTGTCCCTTTAAGTCCCTCTACTATATTATTCTCCGTTATCTGTATATATAACTATGTCACTTTCCCCATTACAAGCTACTGCTTATATGTATGCACTTTAAGGACTATACAAGGTGCCCATTTACAATGTGGAGTTTCCAGCTTCAATTGGGCAAATGCATTGAACAGAATGAAGCCGGAAAAAGAGCGCCGAAAATACCGGAAGTGACGTCAGACGCCGGCCACCCGAACTTCCGCCCATGTGACCGGCAATCAGAAAAGCGGAGAACTTAAAACGGAACTGCAGCTGGATGTTTTATGCACTGATGAAAACTCGGACTGAGTTGAAACGCGTCTGCATGACTGATTTTGTGTGTCACCATATGGGACCTGCACAGTTATTTTTAAACTTTTATTTACAATAAATGTAATATTTTTTTATCATCACTTGCTGCTTTTTCCTGCTTCTGGGGGACATCATCCAAGATTCTCCATATAGCCTTCTAAGGCACCCTTGGGCACTATATACAGAGCCTGGCACGGCTCTGGAATTCGTGAGTGTATTCTATCACTTTCATATATTTCTTTTTGTATATACAGTCTATACTATGTATCTTTTGTCTTTATAGGATTTTACTACATGGAACATCTCCCATATGTACCTGTGTGTATATATATATAAGTATCATTATTTCTTATTTTAGACACAGAGAGTGGTGTGTGTATTTGGCACTTGTTGCTTTCAATACTCTATTTTATTACTTTCTTTAATTCTGCTGTGCTATGTAGGACTGACTCCTTGGCTGAGAGCGTCGGCTGAGCAATCTCAGCCAATGAGCACCTGCCTGCACTGCCAGGCTTAGCTCAGTGCTGGAAAAAAAAATTTGACTTCCGAGAAGGTGGCAGGTTCCCCAGCAGACCCCAGGTAAGTTGTCAAACACTGTGCTTACAGTAGGAGGCAAAAAGTGCCCTCTTGCCACTGTAAATACAACAGCAGACTGTAATGGTTATGATACAGGTACAGCTCTGCTTTCAGTCTGATCTCCCTGTTTCTCTTACTTGTCACAGTATGCTTCATAGTGTTAAATTACCAATATGCCAAAAACAAATTGTCAGGACAGCACAGTGTAATGTGAACGTTGCTCATTTTAGAATTGTGATAATAAACAGTAGCCCAGTATTTCCTTCCCACCCCAGTAAAACTGTGTGCCTCGATAATAATGGAGGAACTCTGCTGTGTGTACATATTTCTATTGTATCCACATAAATGCAGAGTTATAATGACTCTGCCATTATGTCTGGGTGGAGTGGGTGGCCATTGCCTGCTGCTCCTAATGGGGGGCCTTGTTGATTTCAACATAATAAAGAGTTCCCTGGCAACTAGTAAGCATATTTAGTCATTTTGTTGCCTCTTTAAATGGTTGCATACAGAAACAACCAAAACCATTTTTACAATGTGGAATAAACCTAGATTTTTAAAGGCTTTTGTTCAACTTTCTTTCTAACATTAGTAACATATCTCTATCTATAAAATAACCCATTCGGTAGCAAAAGGGTTATATAGTGCATAATGTTCCTGCATACATAACATTAGTCGAGGAGTGTGTGGTTACCAGTTACCCAATATGGAATGCTGTGCCTCTTCTTGCAGATGATTTTCGACCCCACCATGACACGGAAAAAGAAGAAGAAGAAGAAGCCTTTCATGTTGGATGAAGAAGGGGGTGAACCACAGGTGGAGGAGACCCAGGTCCCAGAGACTAAAGAGGTTGAGCCGGAGCCTCAGGAGGAGAAAGATTTTGATATAGACGAAGAGACCTTTAGAAGAAAAGGTGAGCGGAGCTTTTTTTTTTTTTTGCCAGAATACTGACATATTTTCCACATACACATAAGTAGCATGCAACACAGTACCCCAAATGATTCTTTATGGGAAGTTTAAAGGGAATGAACGTTCAAAGTTACTCTATTTATTTATTTTTTTTAAATCACAACTTAAATAATGGATGTACCTTCCAAGATCCTGACACTTTACGGTCTAGACTGCTGCTTCAAGCCGACCATCCCTCACCAGGAAAAGGATCCACCAATCAGGAGCCTTTCATTCTATTCTGTGGGTTCTGATGACTAGCATGGGTTTATGATATCAGTAATTTTATCCCCCAGCTGCAGTTTTACTCATCATGTGTGCACCTTTGCATACCCTATAAATTATTTTCTAATGCTTATTTATTAACATAACATATATGCTTACATTTTTTTTTGTGATCTTAGCAATGCATTGCATGTGTGTCCCTCTGATTTATGCAGAACAATTCCAGGATCAAAGGAATACCATAGCATTAGGAAATCAAACCTGATTCCTAACACTACAGTGTTCTCCTCTTTTTTTATTTTGATTCATTCTTCCAATGCTCTAAATCTAAGAAAAATTGCGGGGGAGAGTTTTACTTACCTTTTTCCTCTTTCTGAGATTGAGTCACTGCAGCCGCTCGAACTGCTTCCTGTGACGTCACACAGACGCTTCTAAATGTTCAGTGCAAAGCTCCTCAGAGGAGCATTGTGGCTGAAAAGTGCATGCATGGCATGGACTGAGTTTGACTTGGATCTCACAGCAGAAGTGCCTCTGGTGGTTGTCAGGTAGAGAGCCACTAGAAATGTATTTAACCCTACAGTGTATGCATTGCTGTATCTACTAAAAGGCAATTCTTTACATTGAAGGGTTTGTCTGTGTTTGAGTGTTGGTTATTGCAGATGCACAGCGTCTGGACATCAAACTTTATTTTTTTAAATTTTTTTATTATTATTAGCTGTGAAGTTCCACCTTGTCGTTTGTACATGATAGCTGCACTTTATTATCCAGAAAGACAGATGGTTCCTCATTGATGGGTATGTTAGGTTTGCTTAGTTTAGCAGACTGGGAACAAGTGGCCCTTCCAAGCCTTCACATCTGATAACATTTATTCCTTGAAATCCTCCACGAAGCCTCACTAGCCAGGGGCAAAGCTGTTAATGCAATCAGCATTGGGAAATAACTATTATATATATTTTATTACAGATGCACCCGATGATCTCGATGACTTGAATTTCTTCAACCAGAAGAAGAAGAAAAAGAAGACGAAAAAGTTTGACTTGGATGAGGCAGAGGAAGCTGTTAAGGTAAGAAGAGATTTTTGGGATTGTAAATTCTCTGCACCAATATAGAAAGATCCATCATGGTGCTCCGAATCTGCTTTATTTATTTAAAGAAACAGTCAATATGAGTATCTTAAGATATAAAGATAGAGCATATCCCAACATTTTGTATTTGAGTATAAAGTAAAAAAAATCAGATTCTTTGACATATTAACATGACAAGTCATGTCTGTTTCAGCATCTTATAAAAACGCTTTACTGTTACGATACAAAGCTTATTTCCAACACCTAATTGTTCCTCTGCACTTCTACTTCCCTCATCCGCAAATAACCCTATTTACACTAGCCTTATTCCAGCCTTTTCTTTACATCCTCTGACATCCGTGCAGAGGGGGAGCCCAAGTGCTCATATTAGGCCTTCCCCATAGGATAACATTGATTCAATGCTTTCCTATGGGGGATTTGAAGATGCTGGATGTCCTCGTGCAAAGCGTGAGGACGTCCAGCGTTGTTTCGTAGAGTCAAACTCTGTGAAACAGCAGGATGTGCCTCTACTAGCTGTCTGGTAGACGGCCACTAGAGGCAGTCTTGGCCCAGCAATATAAACATTGCAGGGTTAAGGGGAGAGGCACAGTGCACCCAGACCATTTAACTGAGATTCAGGGGTTTGGGTGCCTATAGTGTCCCTTTAAACTTAGCAAGAAAAAAAAGTTTTGAGACTTAAAATACGCAGACAGGCAGTGGCTCTTTCAACATAACAAAGAGTTCCCTGGCAACTAGTAAGACTTTTAAATAAATATTTTAACATGAAATAAACAGTGCTCATTAGACTGTAACACACATCCTAATCGTTAAAATACTAACCTAGATATTTAAATGTGCATTTTATAATATTTCCTGGATATATTCCAGTTTTATGCATGTAACTCTTATTTCTCTCCTTATAGAACCTCAAAATCGAAACAGAAGTCCAAGAGGCCTCAGAATCTCAGGAGGATGACCTGGATTTCATGCTGGGCAAGAAAAAGAAAAAGAAGAATGTGAAGTTCCCTGAGGAGGATGATATCATTGACAAAGATGAAGGTATAATTTGGAGCAGTTTGTGCAAGAAAAATAGTGTTTGTGAGAAGCTATATCACATACCTAAAAAACACCTTCCTATTCGACATGTCGTAGAATAGATTTTCCATGTTATCCACAGCATGAGGAAGGCCTGATGAGGTCCTCTGTGTCGATTAATACATTCTAAATGTCATGTTTTGTAGCCTTTGAAGAAGAAGAAAACAAGAAAGATTATGACATCACCTTCGTCTCCCAACTTGGACCTGCATGGGCTGGCACTGAAAGGGACTATACATACGATGAGGTGAGAACTTGCTACTCTTGTCCTTCTGGAATATCATTGAAGTGCTCAGTCATAAAAAAAAAAAAACACGTCTAAAACATTTCCTCAGAGGATTTAAAATTCATAATTGCTGATCAGTACATTTAAGGACCAGTGTTCATTGGTTGTCAGCTGACCTGCTCAATCTATGAATGCCATCCCAATCTGGTCAAAACCATCATTGCTTATTTGGAAGTGTAACTTCTTCATAAGCAATATACTGAGTAAGTAGCTGCACTATGGATGCCCTCACAAAAATGGTATGCTGGCATCATGGGCACTACAGTGGACTTTAGTGATTATGGTGCTCTGAATTCATCATGAAAACTTTTGTTCTCCGACATAAAATATTAGATCTTTCCTTCCAGTTAGTTTTTTATTTTATTTTTGTCCCTAGATTTTTCTCTCTTTATTCCACCAACAACCATAATAAATCAAATGTGGTGAGGCACAATAAAGTAATGATTATTACAATCTAAATTTTATTCAATATAGTTAAAAATATCCTAAATGGGGATATAAAAGTACAATCCAAATATTGTGTACTCCAAAATAGCAGGAGTTTATAGAGAAATAGAATCAATGTAGGAAATGCTTAGAAGGACAAATGGTAGATATATGAATAATGAGTACAAAAGACTATAGTAACAAAATGTCTTGTCCTGAAAAAAGAGGATATATACTGGGACTTCGTCGGTACTGGCTAGTTTCTCCTAAGTGGTGTGGGGTATTATAAATAGCTAGAATCGATATACAACGTGTATAAAGTCAATTCGAGTAAGTTCGTATTCCAGCTAAAAAGGTATCCAAAAAGAGTATCCGTAATTTAGACAGTGTGTGATGATGTACCAGATCCACCACTGGATGTTACTGGATACCCATTTACAACACAGTATAGCAAAACCTAAGGGACATTAGCTTAATGAAGCAGTTTTTTCGTGTAGATAAAGTTGTTTCTGTACATATAGTATCCAATAAAATGAAAATTATTTGTAAAGGCTCGTCTCTGCTTTACACGGTTTATGTGGCATCCTCCTTGTTAAGTAAGGACACGTTTTGTGTCCTGTTGAATGGTTGCAAATTCCACTGATACTTCTTGTGGGGTTTCATAACATTTTTTGCATCCCATAGCTTTCTTTAATGAATTTTATCAACACTTCTTTTATCTTCTTTTTTTAATTTATTTTTTTAAAAATCTTTTTCTTAGCTGCTAAACAGAGTTTTTAACATTATGCGGGAGAAGAATCCAGACATGGTGGCCGGAGAGAAGAGAAAATTTGTCATGAAACCACCACAGGTTGTTAGGGTTGGGACAAAGAAGACCTCATTTGTGAACTTCACAGACATTTGCAAATTGTGAGTAGCTCCTCTTGATTGTCTTCTATATATCCTTGTTGTGCTGTATATTGGTAATCTGATTTCCCTTTATAGAACTTGAAACTCCTTCAAGATTAAAGTGACACTATAGTCAGCAGAACAACTACAGCTTATTGTATTTGTTCTGGTGAGTAGTATTATTCCCTTCAGGCTTTTTTCAGTTAATACGGTCTTTTCAGATAAAATGCAGTGTTTACATTACTGCCTAGGGGTAACTCCACTGGTCACTGCTTAGATAGCTGCTAGAGGTGCTTCCTGGGGCAGTGCTGCACACTGTGCAGCACTGCCGTCCAGAGTCTCCACCCTGTGTATGCAGACACTGAACTTTCCTCATAGAGATGCATTGATACAATGAGTCTCTATGAGGAGATGCTGATTGGCAGGGCTATGTTTGGCTTGTGCCTCCTTGAGTCTTAGCCAATTCTATGGGGAAGCATTGTGATTGTTGAGGCAGACAGATCAGGGTCAGAGCCAGCAGCTGCAGACTTAAATCCAAGTAAAATGTTACTATATTTAGGGAGGTATGGGGGGCTAGATGGTGGTTTTAAAACTATAGGGTCAGGAATATATGTTTGTTTAACTTTTAACACATAAGTTGAGCAACTATTGATACAAACTAAAGTGCAAATACATTATAGTGATTTCTTATATTGCCAGCTACCTACAGAATTCAATTCCTTCTTGACTCAAAAGCAGATGTTAATATATATGTAGGTTATTAGGTTATAGTTTTTCAGTTTTCTTGGCAGATCTATATTGTGTGATTTATATTTGTTTCTTTCAAAAAAAGTGTTCGTCTTCATGTGAGATACTTATGGGAGGCTGCTTGCAGGCAGGGTCCATTGTTTTTGCTGGTTGATCATCCTAAAATGACCTACATAGGGGCTGCCAAAGGAAATACTGCCCTTAACAATTTCAGTACCAGAGTACAGTATAAATGTTTAGACTTTGATGTATGTTGCAGAATGAAATATAGTCCATAAAGCCTCATTTACTCTCATAGGTGCTCTAGGAATGATTACCAGCCTGTGAGGCAGTTATACACCAGTCCTCATGGCCCATTGACAGTCTAGGCTCTAGAGTTTGTTGAGATAGTGATGAACCTGGACTGTTGCTAAGTTATGATGACTGGTTTGGGAACCAGTGTTGTAGAATATTTTTTATTTTATTTTTTTCCTCTGCCTAAAGCCACTGGTCACTGATTTAATTCCTCAAATTTGCTGTAAATGCCAGCTTCCAAATAATAAAGGAAGTTTCAATGGGTCTCATTATTCCTCAAGAAGAGGGAGGAGTGATTTGACATTACATTTTCCTCTTTGGATTACATTGCCATTCCACAGTTTGATAAAGATTGCTATAGCAGTTTTAATTATCATTTTTTTTTTTTTTTTTTTTTTTATAAGCAATACTTTAACTGTATTTATTATATGTTGGCATTATGCTCAAATGTAGACATTCATTTTGCATTTTGTTGCCATTTTCAGTAAGCTGCAGTGCTTTCATGGTCCTTACAAATATATCTATAAGCACCTTTTCATTGGGATTTCTAAGCCTTTGCCAAGTCTCTCGTCTCAAAATATATTTGTAAATCCTTTTGGTCAGTTGATATACCTATTATGTGTCATCTGACACTTTTCTGCCCAGCCACCTATATTGTCAATACTCTCTTGGAGCAATGTGACAGCCTACTTTGACTTCCTTTGCATTTTTTTCACCTGCACTTGGAAACGTGTATGTGTGAGCTCTCGCTCTCTCTCTCTCTCTCTCTCTCTCTCTCTCTCTCTCTCTATATATATATATATATCTATATATCTATATAAATTTCTTATTTTTTGATTAAAATTTTGTTGCATAAATGATGCAGCTGATGTGTCTGACTTTTTTCATATAGCGTATGTTTTTGTTTTGTTTAATTTTTTTTTATTTCCCAGATTACATCGTCAGCCAAAACATCTTCTGGCTTTCCTATTAGCGGAGTTGGGTACAAGGTAAGTTTATCTTGAGCATTTGTTCTCGTAACTGATTACTTACACAAATGCATTATTCACTAAGCAGTTTAAAGTATGTTTTGTTTGCAGTCAACATGTTCTATTTTCATTTTTAGTACGGCCTAGTATTTTATTTATTTTTTTCTCTTCTGTTTGTCTTCGTGGCTTTACATTTGACTGAAATTTTATATCGATAATAAGGAAGCAAAAATCCCTATACTTTGGAAGATGTGTTTACATCAAGATCCCTTCCTTCACATGCAGCATGCTGCTCTAGTGTACGCAGAACCTCTAAAAGACTGACCGTCTACAATTCCTAATGTGCGGGTACCCATAGCTATACAGCCCAGAAAGATGGAAATAATTGTGAAATAACCTTTTATACTGCATATCTGCTTGTGATTTCCCTAGCAAAGTATAGATATTGTGTTATACACAATGAAACCAGATCACCTTCATGTAAATATAATCAAAGTATGCCCCCTTGAAAGCTATTACAGAAATGTTGTAAATTCACTGGGCCTGCTGATCTCCCAAGCCAGATAACTGTTGAATAATGCAGAGGCCATGCCTGCCTTTCTGAAGTTAATTTCCGATGCACTAACTGCTTCTCTTGTATCTATCCAGTGGCTCTATAGATGGCAACAACCAATTGGTAATCAAAGGCAGATTCCAACAGAAGCAAATAGAGAATGTATTGCGACGATATATCAGTAAGTCTTTCCTCGTACCGAGTAAATCCATTGTAGGATAATGAAGTTGTTGCTTGTAGGACGTGATTTGATTGTATATAAACTGCTATTTTCCCTTGTCTTCATTAATCCTGCATATTTTAAATGATCTTGTAGCGCCATAAGAGAGATGTGGGAGGTTGTTTTCTTGATGGCGATTTCTTTAAAAGAAATCCCAAGAGATATAAACTTGATTTTTGAAAACATTATAGTTTCTCTAATAATAGTGCGGCAGAGTATGTCCTTAAAAACATGAAAATTGTCTGAGTGACAATGTCCTTTGGAAATGGACCTTTTCATATACTGTACTTGCTGTTTCAGTTTAGGTTTCTTAAAGGAACAATACATTGAAAAGTTTTTTTTAAACAGTTTAGTAGATATAGCCCCAGAAAAAACATGCATTTTATTTCTTTGGCATATATTTAAACACCGCTTGCAAAAGCTGCAGATCGGCTGTTTGCAGCCTTTGCAAGCCATCCACTTTTTTCCTTGGAATATATCAATCAGAGGCTTCCCAATTAAAAACTCTCTGTGCTAGAGCCACGAGTAAGCACCTACTCACTGTGCCATACTTTATTATTCTTATGACCACCCTAAAATATGACATATTCTCTTGTTGACCCTGATGGCAAGTGTCAGGAAAGGAATTTTGTGGGTTTTGTATATCATGTGGGTCATGTATCTTGTTTTGGTATTCTATTAAACATGCTACAAGCATATTTGCATTGTTTTTAAATAGACCTTCTTATTCTGTTTTGCAGAGGAGTATGTGACATGTCACACCTGTCGATCGCCAGATACAATTTTACAAAAAGACACAAGATTATATTTCCTACAGTGTGAGACTTGCCACTCCCGCTGTTCTGTGGCCAGCATTAAAACCGGTTTCCAGGCCGTCACCGGCAAGAGAGCTCAGCTCCGCGCCAAAGCCAATTAACCGGCCCTTTCACCTTTTCATATTTTACCAGCTCATTGTGAGGATATACAGAGGGCATCCACTGGCAGCAATGGGATTGCAACCCTCTATAATGTAAAGAATGATTTCCAAACTTGGAAAGGAGATCTTTGGCTTAACATTTCCCCATTTCTCTGTGCAAAGAGCTTGCAGACATCGGTTATTATAGCTGATAAAGCTCTATACGCTTACAACCCACAGAAAATGTTTACCAAGTGTCTGAGGGAAAAGGGGAAGCTACAATATGCATTTTTATCCAGATTTCTGTTAAATGCTAAATACATTAAAGGTAATACAACATTCATAGACCAGTCAATGTATTTGTTTTCTTTTCCTGTGTTTTTATCTTGTTTTCAATCAAAAATCAGAGCTTACACTGGGAATATCAGCCAGTCACTGCCCTTCCATTTTAACAAATAGGAATCACTGTGGGCATGAAACATTACACATACATAGTCACTGAATGAAAATCCATCTGCAGAACCTGCATAGTGTTACTCTCGTTTATCTAGAGTTGGCACAGCTAAATAGCTGAAAGATTATGGGTAGTGCTTTAAATGTATTTTTAAAAAAACATCTCCACAACGTAGGCCTGCACAGAAGAAATTCTCATTGTCTTGCATAGCTGTTTCCTTGAAGATGTTTGATTGTGCGTTGGGTATCATGTTCTCACACACTAAAGTGTTGCTGAGCTTCATTGCACTCCTTGCCCCAATAAATGCTTCAGTAGTGTTTTGAAAGGGATAGTGTTCTGTTCCTCACCCATGTAAAGATGTGACTGTTAATCTTTTATATGTCCCACAGCAATCTCCTTACACATAATATCCAATCATGTGTAACTTGCAAGGTTTATTACAAAGAGCACAGCATCTGGTTTTGTGTTAGTTGTTTTATATATCCTACACACCATAAAGCAGATTTAATAAAAATTGCATTCAACTGCAAATTAAGAATGCACAATGTGAAATTAATACGAAGATTCTTTTAAAAAAAAATATATATATTTTTTTGGGAGAGAGGGAGGTAAGCTAAAATATGGGAGGATAGTAGATTAACATACGTCAGCCATTGCCTATTTGTGTGTCAAAAAAACCAAACCTTTAATTTTGTAATAGGTTTCAGTTGCGTAGGGCTCTTCCCACCCCCTCATTGGTGGCTGTCTGGAGAAGATTTCTTGAGCAGCCTGGAACGTCAAAAATGGGATAGATTGATGTATGTCCTGTTAGTCTCTTTTAAGAATGAATTTCATGGGTCTCCCATTGAGAGTTGCCATTTGTGCCGCAGAGCCAGCTGCTCAATAAATGGAGACATGCAATTGGCTTCTCTGTTCAAAGGCCATTATTGGCTCATATCACGAGATGTTGGGGTTACAGTGCCCACAGGGAGAGAAGCAAGAATCAAACTTGGCTGCAGCAGGCCCTGGCCCCTGCCAAATTTAAGTGCATAATCTCTATTTATCTACTCCAACCTCAATCAGACATTGGATTAAGCAAGGGAATTTACTAAAATATGTAAGCCAGGGAAGGGAGAGAAAAATGTCAGACCTTTATGACAGCACTGTGCTGCCGGTCAGTAGTAGTTGGAAAACTTCTACTGCACATCGCATAGTATAAGCTCACCTGCCCAGTTCTCACCATCGTTAAAGTGCTCAGAGACTTGAGATACTCATGCTGTGGCTAGTTGAAAAGTAAAGCTCCATATGCAGGACTTGCGATGCCTCTACATACTGAACTGACTATGACTTCAATCTGTAATGATTGTTGCTTCTTTTGAGCAATATTTTTTAGGTTCCCTTCCCACCACCAAAAAAAGCATTTAAATATATTTTAAAAGATGTTTTACTCTCCTACATCCAGCACTGGGCAAAGTGGTCAACGCGCCCCTTCCTACATCACAGGAGCAGTGTTAATTTTGTCGACTAACAATATAGACCTGTTCTCTAGCGCATCCTCACCAAACAATTAGTTTTACGACCGAGTCGTAAGAACGTAACCCGGTCGGTAAGTGAAGATCATCCGTCCGTGCAGACAAACAGATGCGTGCAAAAAGTAAAAAAACATTTTGTTTTACCACTCCGGTTTCCTAACTTTTAGGTGCAGGAGGGTGGATTCCCTGGGGTCAGTGAATCCGTTGATGCTGTTGGGAGTCAGGTTCTCACTCTGCACTTCCCTCTCTCCTCCTCACTTCTGCTCGGTGTTAGTTGGGAGGAAGTGTCGGCCTGTTACCAGTGGTGTATCCTGGTTTTGTGCTGCCCTAGGCAAGACAAAACTCAGGCGCTCCCCGCCCTGCCTTCTAAATAAACACACATTCACTGACATACACATACATTAGCTAACAGACACAGTGGTGTATCCTGGTTCTGTGCTGCCCTAGGCAGGACAAAACTCAGACGCCCCTGTGCCCCCTGCCCCGCCTTCTATTTTTTTTTTCCAAGTTAAATTTTTATTCATTTTTTGTTTTAAAACATGGGGTACAGAAGGAAAGGGGAAAGGGGGGGTTACAATCCGCATTAATTACACTGTACAAAATAAAATTCTTGCAAAATTTTGTTTTAAGTATTGCCAAAGTCTATAGCATTATTACTTATAAGTGATTTCTCCACTTAGAAATAGTTGCATTGCGTTAAAATGCCTACTCTTATAAGGCTTGCTGGTAATACATTTATAACTCTTTGTGGATAGAGGGAAAAAAAAGGTGGGGGTAAGGGGAGGGGAGGGAAGAGGGGCCAACCCAGACTGTAAATTCCTGGGATAATCCGGATTATCAATGTCCGTGTTTTAGAAAAGCTATGAAGTAATTGTTGATAAGTAACTACGCCATCTATCAGCTACTTTTGGGCTTAATCTCCCTATTCTTGTTTGCTTCCACATAATAAGTTCATAATCTACTGTTATAGACATCAAAGACCTAATTTCTTGTAAGGAAGGTAATTCTGGGGATTTCCAATTCTTCGCTATTAATGTTGATACTGTAGATAAAATTAAAAAAAATCAATTTCCTTGTAGGTTTAGTAATGTTGTCTGGGAGTACTATGAGAAGTAATATCTTTGGTTTATCTTCTAGTTTACATTATGTAGCTTCTTCAATCATTCTATCTGTATCTTTCCACAAATTGTTTACTTTATCGCATGTCCACCATATATGCAGCAGGCATCTCCAACATGTGTCCTCCGCATCTAGATACATTGATCGGAGGCGACTCGCTACCATATACCACCTATACAATATTTTCCGTGAAGTTTCAAAATGTTGAGCACATGATGATAAGCTTTTATGTATTGCAAAGATGTTCTCCCATGCTTCTTGGGTTATAGATTCTTGAATGTCCCTTTGCCAATCTAACATAAATTTCCATGCTTTCGGTTCTTCTATCTTAGTAAGGTGATCATAACATCTTACTGATTTTTTTTCTTCAATGAAGGAACTAAAAAAGGATTTTTCCTGACTGAATTTCTATCAGCTCTAATTATTACTATTCCAAAACCAGGGAAACCCCCAACAATATGTCAAAATTTTCGACCTCTCTCTTTACTGAACATAGATGCCAAAATATATGCAAAAGTGTATGCAGAAAGAATTAACCCCTTAAGGACCAAACTTCTGGAATAAAAGGGAATCATGACATGTCACACATGCCATGTGTCCTTAAGGGGTTAAAGCAGTCTTACCAACCTTAATTCATACAGATCAGGTGGGATTCGTATCAGGCAGACAAGGGTCAGATAACACAAGAAAAGTCTTAGATATTTATACTATTCTAAAGTCATCTAAATTGGAAAGCATTATGTTATCTCTAGACGCGGAGAAGGCTTTTGACCGGCTTTTTCTTCAGGAAACTCTTGACTGTATACGGATTTCCCCCGGCATTTCTTTTAGTGGTCAAAGCCCTATATAATAACCCGACAGCAAAGGTTATGAATTTAGGTTTTGGTTCAGATTCCTTTAAGATTACTAATGGTACACGACAAGGGTGTCCACTATCCACATATGTTATATGTTCTGGCCTTGGAGCCTTTAGCTTCAGCCATTTGACAAAGTAAAGACATACATGTAGTCCGAGTGGGATCAGAAGAATACAAACTTAATATCTTCGCTGATGATATTTTGTTAACACTTACTCAACCACATATTACCTTACCCAGTTTACATAAGGAAATACATAAATATAGCCAACTCTCCTTTTATAAACTTAATATTACAAAAACGCAAGCTATGTGCTTTAATACATCTAAATCGTTAGAAGAAAAACTTAAATTAGACCATCATTTTGACTGGAGAGAAGACTATTTGGTGTATCTCGGTATCAGATTTACAAAAAATGAAAAATAACTCTCTTCAGTGAATTATATAAGATTACTTAAAGACTGAAAAACAACTGAAAATGTGGGGAAACATCATTTTATCATGGGTAAGAAAAATAGTGTAATTGAAGATGCAAATTTTACCAAAAATACTTTACTTGTTTAGGTCTTTACAGATTAAGATCCCGCAAACATATATTTCGGCATTACAGGCGATATTAATTTGTTTCAGTTGGGGAGGGAAACATCCCCGAATTTCAAAAAGTTTAATAATGAAACAAACAAAGGATGGAGGTATGGGATTCACGAACTTGAAAGTATATTATTACTCAGCAATCTTAAGCAATATAGTTAGTATAAACTCACAAATATATACCCCCCAGTGGGTTGCTATAGAGAGTCACTGTTGCGGTACCTCTAGTCTCTCCTCCACATTTTGGCTCCCCCATCAGAAACGGACATTATCCACTGAGACATTATTAATCACCAAACACTCGTTAAAAATTTGGGACAACAATCGAGAAAGATTATGTTCGGCCTACCCATGGGCACTGATAACCCCAATAAAAACTTTATATGTCTGCAATGATACTTTTCCTCACCAAGCTTGGAAACAAAAGGGAATAACTCATGTGTTTCATCTCTTCGCAAGAAACGGCTTAAAAGCTTTCTCAGACCTTCAAAAAGAGTACAAACTTCCTTCACAGTTTATATTCACATACCTACAGCTTAAAGCACTTCTCTTCAATAACAAGATATGCATAAGACACGAAACGCTACGTACATCAGTTACGGAATTTGAACAATTATGCGCAGCATTATGTCCACAAAAAAAAAAATCTGCCCCGCCTTCTAAATACACACACACACACTAGCAAACAGACACCCTCACTAACAGACACCCTCACTAACAGGCTGACACACACTAACAGACACGCTCACTAACAGGCTGACACACTAACAGACACGCTCACTAACAGGCTGACACACACTAACAGACACGCTCACTAACAGGCTGACACACTAACAGACACGCTCACTAACAGGCTGACACACACTAACTGACACACACTAACAGACACGCTCACTAACAGGCTGACACACACTAACAGACACGCTCACTAACAAGCTGACACACATTAACAGACACGCTCACTAACAGGCTGACACACACTAACAGACAGACATGTACACACACACACGTACATTAACACTTTTTTTTTTTTTTTTACCCCCCCAGCCGCCTTACCTTTGGGAATGCTGGGGGGTTCTCCATCTCCCTGGGGTCTAGTGGGGCTGCTGGGCGGGCAGGCGGGCGACGAGGGAGCACTTCCTCTGAGCTTTCTTCTCAGCTCCCTCGCGCGCCGCAGAGTGAGGCTGGGAGCCGCTAGCCCAGCATGTCAGTTAGCCGCGAGGCTAACAAGACATTTGCCCTGGGCATTTGGGGGCGGCTTTTTATGCCGCCCAAGGCAAATGCCTTGTTTGCCTCGCGGCTAAAACGTCGCTGGCTGTTACCACCTCCAAGCGGTGTCATCACAGGGACCCCTGACGACATTACCATCAGGTGGCCCTAAGTGCATGGGTCAACTGATGAGTCCGCTGTCCATAATAATTTTTTAGGATCAGCTGGGGTCAAATGTGAAATAAATGGGCCCGGTGCACCTCCCCCTGCATCAAACAGCCCTGGATCGGCAGGAGGGATGGTAAAAACGGGCTTCGGAGAAGCAAATTACGTCTGTTGGCAGCGTGGAATGCGCGCTGACTACGGGCATAAAATATGTACAGCTTTGACAGTTGGTAGCCTGGAACAGAGTACCAAAGAGTACAAATTAAGTCTTGTGTGCTCAGGGTGCAATTCGCCAACGGCACACAATTGTCATTACCTCTGTACTGTGTTTCAAACAAATACTGTGCATTCAGACTCCTACCATCATGACCACTTCAAAAAGCAGATGTGGTCATGGTGAATGAAGTAACCCTTTAACCATGTTAACTACTTCTTGGCTACATATTGACACTGGAGATAAACTATATTTTGCAAGCTGCACAAGTAATTAGAAGACTATCAGTATCCTCCTGTCCTGTGCTGAGCGCTAATAGTAAGGCAGGAGTAGCCGCCATGCCTTAGAACAGCAGCAACATTCACTAGAAAGCTACAGGTGCACTGCCAAACATGAGATCATAAAAGGGTCTTCGAGAGCTAGAGCATTATACACACGGCCGGATTAAGAGCCCATTGGGCCCGGTGCTGACAATAATGATGGGCCTAATTACAGAATCTTATTGACAGAAAACAGTCATGCCCCACAAGCATCATGTATCTGGTGGAGGTGGTGCTGGAGGGAAACTCACAGGATATAGCTATCAAAAAAATTCATCTTTCAAGTAAATACATACTCCCTAACACCAGCATCCTGTGAAGCAGAATATTGGTAGGCAGGGTAAAAGGGTGGGCCACTGATGTGAATCGTGTTGGGGACAAACATGCCTAATAAGGGGGCGTGTCTGCATGAAGAATCATGCAGGATGACCAACCAAGGACATACTATGCAGACAGTACCCTGAGCTTGGCATAAATGCGTCTAATGATGCAGTAGCTCTACACTCTCTAAGGACTGTGCCCTAGCACTCACTGGTCCACTTATCTCCTAACCTTCTTACTAGCAGGCAGAAGCTCATTTATGCAATCTGGGACAGAGAATAAAGTGCATGTGGTGAGCGTAGAAGGAAGGAAATATGCCACAGTGTTAGAGAGGCTGAAGAAGCAAGAGCATTCGCATAGTCCGCTTTACCTTAACTAGTTTCATTGTCAGCCAGTCCACACAAGTTGTGTTCCCTACATCCCTCTTAAGTTTCCATAATTAAGCAAGAGCTTTAACCCCTTAAGGACCAAACTTCTGGAATAAAAGGGAATCATGACATGTCACACATGTCATGTGTCCTTAAGGGGTTAAATCAATGGACCTGGAGATGCAGCTCCGTCAGCTCCTATGATAATCCGGACCTGATTATACAAAGACATTTCACTCTGTATTGCAGCTCTGTGTAATCCATCACAGTGATTCTGGCTGTGTGGGATAGTTATGATCAAATCCTTATTGTGCCAAGCACTGTTTGTTGTATCGAAGTATTTAACACAGTTCTGCCTGTTCTATGATTGCTGTGAGCATTGTATGTCCAACTCTGTATAATGCTCATCTCCGTATTGTAGTTGTAGTAGTTATTGTACTGTGATCTTTGTATTGTACCAGGCTCTGTATTTTGTACGGGTAACTCTGTATTTATTAACTACCATTGCCACATTTTAGAAGATGGTGGCTACAGAGTCAAAGGGTGGAGACTGGCACCACACCATTTTAAAATGTGACCAGCTGCCACTGGATCCAATCATGAGTACAGTGGGACCTTTGTTTACAAACGCCTCGGTTAACATAATTTTTGGTTTGCAAATGAAAATCCTTTGAAAATAATGCTTCGGTTTACAATTTTTTTTTGCAATACAAAGCAAGTTCCCCAGGATGCATTGCACCTGGGAGGTTTATAGCACTGCCCCCTGCATGCTGGAGCCTGCGGGTAGCACGTGGCGTTGAGTGTGGAGCTGTTGGAACGGCTTTTGCATCGAGTTTTGAAGCCATTCTGGAAATTGTTTGCAGTTGTTTTGGGACATTTTGGTGCATTTCTCAAGCGGTGGAAAAGTAGGGAGCTAAGCTTCGTCGTTTTCATGCCTTTTATTGTGTGTTCTGCATTGTGGGTTGGTTTCCATGCCAGCTCATTTTGACTTTTTTCTGACCTCCAGAACGGATTAATTGGTTTTCAATGCATTCCTATTGGAAACCGCGTTTCGGTTTACAAATATTTCGCAATAAGATACGTCCCGGAGAACGCATTAAATTCGTAAACCGAGGTCCCACTGTTCTTTGTTACAGCATTACATTTGTGGACACAGGGCAGCGCTTTACATGTATTTTGTGTATCACTTTTCCTGTATTGCCCAGCGGCATAAAAAGGTGGTGTCTAGAAACCATGGTGAATCTGCCGATTCTCTGCATGCACCCAGCCTGTGACTTATGTAGATTATCAATGCGTCGCTCCACTTGCAAGTGATTTTTCCTTTCTTCAGCTGCTTGGATTGTGGTAAGCCATCCGTTATACTAAGAGACCAAAGAAAATACACTAACTGATGTGGTGGCTGTTAAATTGAGATTATGTATTTCTGTCTCTCACTGTTTTTCTCCATAAAAGCTTTCAACAAACCTTTCAATTTACAAAGCTATCTTCTAATAAAATAGTCATTAATGGAATATGGTTTCATTTTTCGGGCAGAATGGTGCAAATCTCACCATCGGCTTGTTTCCTGTTAAGGGCTAGTGAGTTTATCCATTATCCACAAGGAGGCAGTAGAGACCAAATATTCATCTGACCTTTTCTCTTGGTTTGAAGTGTCAGATTACAGAATCACGATTTATCTAAAAGTGCCTAGTAAGGGAAACCATTTATGTCACGAACGTTTGTCTGATTGTTCACGTCACGCACAGGCTTTTATTGTTCTCTGAAAACATATCTAAGCAACTTCAGGGACTTCTAATGAATATGAGATGTAAAGCTGTATGCATACAACACACAACATTTTATTGAACAGACATCTAAATTTTCCAATTCTTTTTACGCCAAAGGGACTCTGATATACAGTATCTCACAAAAGCGAGTACATCCCTCACATTTTTGTAAATATTTTATAAGAAATGACACACTGCTACAATGTTTGCATTCCTGACACTATAGTGCTCCTTCAACCTAGAAGAGCAAGGGTAACTAGGAACTAAGAAAGCTGGGTTCGAATCCAGGTCAGACCACCTCGCCAGTAAATGTCCTTGGGCAAAACCTCATATATCGTAAGCTCATTTGAGCAGTGCGTTCTTCACTACATATCCCCCTTTCTATAATTGTAAAGCATTGCGGAATATGTTGGCGCTATATAAAGAATAATAATAATTGTTTCTTTGCAGAAGGTCTTGATGGTAAGGTGTGTCTTTTTGTGGATGATACTAAGATATGTAACAGGGTTGATGTTCCAGGAGGGATAAGCTAAATGGCAAATGATTTAGGTAAACTAGAAAAATGGTCAGAGTTGTGGCAACTGACATTTAATGTGGATAAGTGCAAGATAATGCATCTTGGACGTAAAAACCCAAGGGCAGAGTACAGAATATGTGATAGAGTCCTAACCTCAACATCTGAGGAAAGGGATTTAGGGGTGATTATTTCTGATGACTTAAAGGTAGGCAGACAATGTAATAGAGCAGCAGGAAATGCTAGCAGAATGCTTGGTTGTATAGGGAGAGGTATTAGCAGTAGAAAGAGGGAAGTGCTCATGCCATTGACCAGAACACCGGCGAGTCCTCACTTGGAGTACTGTACACAGTACTGGAGACCATATCTTCTGAAGGATATTGATACCTTAGAGAGAGTTCAAAGAAGGGTTACTAAACTGGTTCATGGATTGCAGGATAAAACTTACCAGGAAAGGTTAAAGGATCTTAACATGTATAGCTTGGAGGAAAGACGAGACAGGGGGGATATGATAGAAACATTTAAATACATAAAGGGAATCAACACAGTAAAGGAGGAGACTATATTTAAAAGTAGAAAAACTACCACAACAAGAGGACATAGTCTTAAATTACATAGTCTTTACTGAGAATGTAGTGGATGCATGGAATAGCCTTCCAGCTGAAGTGGTAGAGGTTAACACAGTAAAGGAGTTTAAGCATGCGTGGGATAGGCATAAGGCTATCCTAACTATAAGATAAGGCCAGGGACTAATGAAAGTATTTAGAAAACTGGGCAGACTAGATGGGCCGAATGGTTCTTATCTGCCGTCACATTCTATGTTTCTATGTTTCTAAGTGTACAGCAGTATATAACAGTGTACATTTGCTGACCCCTTAAAAAAAACTCAACATTATGCCCAATTAGCCATTTTCCTTCTCCGGTGTCATGTGACTGGTTAGTGTTACAAGGTCTCAGGTGTGAATGGGGAGCAGGTGTGTTAAACTTGATATTATCGCTCTCATACTGGTCACTGGAAGTTCAACATGACACCTTATGGCAAACAGTTTGCAGAAAACAAGCAGACTGAGGACATGGATTACTGGAACCATGTCCTGTGGTCCGATGAGACCAAGATAAACTTATTTGGTTCAGATGGTGTCAAGCGTGTGTGGCCAGGTGAGGAGTACAAAGACAAGTGTGTCTTGCCTACAGTCAAACATGGTGGTGGGAGTGTCATGGTCTGGGCCTGTATGAGTGTTGCCGGCACTGGGGAACAACCGTTCATTGAGGGAACCAGATATGTCTTGATTTAATGTAAAGAAAACACAGATATACAATGATCATGCAGTATGTTAGTGCAACAATGCAAGTATAGAGACTGTGCGGTATATAGTAAATGATTAGAAAGATGAGTGTTTATTACAAGTATACAACATAAAAAGATATAAAGATATATTGAACTGTTTAGAAGATAGCAGATGGTGAGCTTTATGTGGGCTACGAAGCTCCGCTACTTACAAGCGCTAGTTAGTGTGTGGTCTGTTGGGATCAGCAGCGGTATGATGTTGCCAGTCGCCTCCTTTGATTCCCCGATCACGGTGGTAGTTTACCAAATGCTATCTGTTGGAAGTTCACAGAGTTACTGGTGCCGCCCACCTCTATGACGTCAGTGTGTGGTTACGCCAACGCGTTTCGCCTTCCGGCTTCTTCAGAACGTAAGTAGTATGTGGACCATTTGCAAAAGGGGAGAATTGAAGGGCAATAATCAGTCCACCCCTAATAGTCCTGATTGACTCGATTGTGAAAGTCTTTCATTTGCATATAGATCAGTCTGACCATACTGATAGTACACACATCTACTATATACCAGAAATCTAGCTGTCTATCTGCAATCTAGGCAGTTGTTCATATTAAAAGAAAAATTTACAATTTATTAACATCATCACTAAACATAGATAAAATTATATATATATATATATATATATATAAATAATTCAAAGCAGTGCAATATATGCTAAAATCTCATATAAAAATATCCTATAAAAAACATAAAAATATATTGATAAGAAATACAGTTAAAGGTATATTCTTATGGTCACCAACAAACAGGGTTCGTATATATGACATTAATACTGTACAAAACCAGGAAAGACAGAGATGTTATTAAATACATGAAATTTACATCCATATTATGGGGATCTTAAATTATTATTTAAAATTAAAAGGAAGAAAATACCCATTTCTAAAAAAAATCTAATTTCAAAAAGGTCTAATTTAAAAAAAATGGCACAGTTCAAACTCAGCGAACTTCCAACAGATAGCGTTTGGTAAACTACCACAGTGATTGGGGAATCCAGGCAGGGCTGGACTAGGGATACGAAGCAGCCCTGGAAAAAAATCTATGCCAGCCCCATAAGTCATTGTGCTATGTAGGGTGTTATATGTATATATAGGCAATTTAAATAGTTGGCTGCACTCTCAGATTTCCTTAAAACTTAATTTTTATTGAAATATTTAAGAGAAGATCAACGTTTCAGTCCCTCTTGTGGACTTGCATCAGCCAACTATTTCAATTGCCTGGATACTGAAGCCCTGGTGATGCACCCGGTCACACAACTTTGAAGCCTGAGTGCAAGGTACAACAGCTTTTACATATATATATATATATATATATATATATATATATATATATATATATATTATTGATACATTTCTTCTTCTAATTCAAAATATTAGTTCTTTCAGGGTAATTAAATTATACAGTAAAGCCTACTCACACACAGACACGGACAATCTTACTGACGCACACAAATAGGCTCATTGACAGACAATCTCAATGACACACACAGACAAGGTTACTGGCACACACACAAATTTAGTACAGACAAACTCTGATTCACACATGCTTACTACAGACAAGCTCACTGTCTTTCAGGGTAATTCAATTATACAGTAAAGCCTACTCACACACAGACACGGACAATCTTACTGACGCACACAAATAGGCTCATTGACAGACAATCTCAATGACACACACAGACAAGGTTACTGGCACACACACAAATTTAGTACAGACAAACTCTGATGCACACATGCTTACTACAGACAAGCTCACTGTCACACACACACACGCTCACTACAGACAAGCTCACTGATGCGCACACACTCTCCCTACCGACAAGCCCATTGACACACACATGCTCCCTACAGAAGAGCTCACTAACACACAGATTCACTACAGACAAGCTCACTGACACACACATGCTCACTACAGACAAGCTCACTGACACACATATGGTCACTACAGACAAGCTCACGATCACACTCATGCTTACTACAGACAAGCTCACTGTACACACATGCTCACCACAGACAGGCTCCGACACACCCATGCTCACCACAGACAAGCTCACTAATACGCACACACACACACATATGATCCCTACAGACAAGCTCACTGACACACATACAAGCTCACTCACTAGCAGGCACACACACACAAACTCACTAGCAGGCGCACACACACAGAGGCTACCTCACTAGCAGATGCACGCACACACACACACACAGAAGCTCGCTTGCTCACTCACTAGCAGATGCACACACACAAAGACATCCACGCACACAGAGGCAGACAGTCACTGACACCGAGGCAAACATCCACACATACAGAGACAGGCAGACAGTCACACATACACAGGCAGACAGTCAAACACATAGGCAGACAGCCACATACACAGGCACACACTCACACACACACAGACACAGGCAGACAGTCACACACACACAGACAGTCTCACGCACAGGCAGTCACACGCAGGCAGTCACACACAGACAGTCACACACACGCAGACAGTCACACACACACACAGGCAGGCAGTCACACACTCACAGGCAGTCACACACACAGGCAGACAGTCACACACAGACACACTGACCTGCTTCTTACCTCCACATCCCTTGGAGCTCCTGGAGGCTGGTTGTTGGGGAAGCAGGGACTCATTCCTGCTTCCCATGCTGCAGTTAGCCAGGCCCCCACCGCACAGTAAGATCCGCCCACGCCGCACACTACGCTCCGCCCCCGCCGCACACAACGCTCCGCCCCCGCCGCATGCTAGCTCCGCCCCGCCGCAATTTTTTTTTTATAGTCCCGGCCGGCCATGTGTGAGCTGTGCCGGCCATGTGTGAGCTGTGCCGGCCATGTGTGAGCCTGTGCCAGCCGCCTGGCTCCCCCTGCTCCCATGGGGCTCTGTGCAGCCGCACAGCTCACACATGGCCAGCCGGGATCACAAGAGCCTGATCACTGATAAGGGCTGTCAACCCAGCCCCAGGTGCCGTGGCCCACCGGGAAATTTCCCGGTATCCCGGTGGGCCAGTCCGGCCCTGAATCAAGGGCGGCAACTGGCAACATCATACCGCTGCTGATCCCAACAGACCCCACACTAACAAGCGCTTGTAAGTGGCAGAGCCTCATAGCCCGCATAACGTTTACCAACTGCTATCTTGTAAGCAGTTAAATATATCTTTATATCTTTTTATGTACAGCGCTACGGAATCTGATGGCGCTATATAAATAATAAAATAAAAATAATAAATGTTGTATACTTGTAATAAACATTCATCTTTTAATCATTTACTATATGCCGCACAGTTGCACTAACATACTGCACGATTATTAAATATCTTTGTTTTCTTTACATGACATCGAGACATATCTCCATACTCTAAGTATATTTGAATTTTTCCCTTTTGCACTATGGGTTGTACTTAGAGGTTTTAATATATTCTATTTTGCGCTCCACTTATCCTCTCTTTTTTCTATTTGTACTTTAAAGGGGCTCTCCAGTGCCAGGAAAACAAACCCATTTTCATGGCACTATAGATTCCTACAGTGCCCCTCTCCCTCCTGCCCCCATCCCATGTTGCTGAAGGGGTTAAAACCCCTTCAGACACATACCTGATTCCAGCGCCGATGTACCTCGGCGCTTGGTCAGGCTCCGCCCATGTTCCTCCCCCACTGACATCTGCCAGTGGGAGAGACCTAATGCGCATGCGGGGCAATAGCCGCGCGCACGCATTAGACCTCCCCATAGGAAAGCATGATTTAATGCTTTTCTATGGGGATTCCGACAACGCTGGAGGTCCTCATGCATAGCGTGAGGACGCGCAGCATCGTTTAAGCAACCAAAAAGTTGTTTAAGAACCCGGAAGTCCCTCTAGTGCAGGGGTTCTCAAAAAAAACACCTTAGACTGTAAGGTGTTTTCTTTTTCTAAACACCGTAGACACACCCAGGTAATCCCTATACCCTGGACTGGTAGGGGGTCCTTGAGGACAAGGTTGAGAACCCCTGTCTAGTGGCTGTCCGATAGACAGCCACTAGAGGAGGACTTAACCCAGCAAGGTAATTATAGCAGTTTGTAAAAACTGAAATGATTACACTTGCAGGGTTAAGGGTGATGGGAGTCCACCCTTTTTGTTTATATTACGGGTGATGGGAGTTGTCACCCAGACCACTCCAATGGGCAGAAGTGGTCTGGGTGCCTAGAGTGTTCCTTTAAGTGTGCCTAAATCTGGAGTCACAGCACTTATGTGTGTAGCAGCTCATCCATATATTGCACAGCGTTGTATTATTTAGATTTTTTGATTGCATGTTAAGGGGGATTATCCATAAGCTTTTTACTCATTTTTACTTTGCCCCCTAAATGCCTTTTTAGTGCTTTTTACAATTTCAATTCTACAAAATATTTTATATACAAAGATTTATTTAGAAACGTACTGGTTATAGTTTAGGAATGTTTTTATATTTTCTTCCAAATCAGAATGCCAACTGATGTAGAATTATTAAAAAATCTTATTGTATTTATATTGAATTGCTGCTCTAACTCTGTATTAACCTGATACTGTGACAAATCCTCCATTTTGTCCTCATAACCTGACTTCTTCATATGAAAACTACATTACATGACAGTATTTCTCAGCACATCTAATACAATAGACAAGGACAGTATTCTCCATAAGGATATGACTAACCCAGGAACTGTTGAATTTCCCCTAACTCGCAACAAAGTATAATTTAAAGGCCACGAGAACACAGTAGTAATGAAATGTTCTATTCATAAGAGACCTTGCACCTAACCACGAGATTTGACATCACCGACCGAGTAAAATGACGCTCAGGACCCCTTGTCCCCCACCCGTGTCCGAAAAAGTACCACCTCTTGGTGGGTGGACACGGAACTAACCACTTAGCTTTTGATCCAATTAATTATATTGATAGGTGGACACTAACCCAGACACTTAACAATTAATCCAATTAATGATGTTTATTCACTGATATCTTGATAATCAATGATGACGAAAATGTCTCTTAAAAGGGCCTGCGCGCCCGCTGATTCTGGACTTGCCAATAAATTTCCTCGAAGTTATTTTAACCTGAACTCCGTGTGTCAGACTGAATTACTTCAGCGTATATACGCAATTCAATTCTCTTTAATTTGGACAGGAACAGATAGACACTTAAACATTTTGGTTTACTGAAAAAGTACCATAACAACTTTGGCGCCCGAACAGGGACTCCGGGCTATGTCTGGCCGGTGAGCCGTCCTAAGGAAGACAAGGGTGGACGGAGGAATCCAGGGGGAAGGAAAGGGAGACTGATCACCTCCAGTTACACGGTAGAGACTTCTGCAGAGCCACCGGTACGTTCCGGCCCCTTTGATTGACCCGTCCACGTGTCTGTGACTGCTTCCCGGGAGGACATCAAAGACAGGTAATATCTTGCCCGGAGTCTTATTACCCATTTGTTACCTGCATTTAGTCTATCTGTTGCCTGGGTGTGTCTAGTTTGGTTGCCCGGGCTGAATGTTTATTTGTTTCCCCTTTTTGGGATAAAGGGGGGGGTGGACCCGTGGTAGTTTGCTTGAGGGTCCTGTGTTTGTCTGTTTTCCCCTTTTTGGGATAAAGGGGGGGGTGGACCCGGGGGATTTGCCTGGAGTCCTGTTGCCTGTTTTACTCCTTTTAGGAGCCACGTGTTTGTGGCTGTAGGGAAAAAGGGGGGTTGACCTGTGGATGTGTTCCTGGGGGTCTTCTTTGCCTGTTTACTTCTTTTAGGAGCCTCGTGGCTGTGGCTGTAAGGAAAAAGAAGTTTGTGGAATTGTGGGATCTGTGTAGAATCATAGTTTCCTGTGATCCAATTTTGTGTCACTTTGATAGCCTAGCTAGCTTCACTGTGCGCTTTCGGACCATCCAGCTCTAGTTGAGTTGGGGACGTCCTGACCCGGACCATCCAGCTCTAGTTGAGTTGGGGACGTCCTGACCCGGACCCTTCGGCTCTAGTTGAGTTGAAGGTCCACTGATTATTTTAACTGTGGTAGGAGACTTAGCCTTGTGGCAGGGGACTCAGTTTCCTGGGGGGATTCAGGCAGGCATTGCTTGTTTTCCGCATCACGTGGTAGTGAGACTTATAGAGTGGGTTTTATAAGGGCACTACGGGAGTGAGGGTGGCGTGGCCACTTTAAGTGGACTGCTGTAACGAGGGAGGCTAGAAAGGATTTCGGACCGGTGTTAGCTGTTATCCTTGGCCGCTGGTAGTGAGACTTGAGGAAGTCATTCTCCGAGCGGGGACACTACGAGGTTGAGAAAGGTGACTTTGGAGTAAGCACATGTAGAAGGAAAGGGATTACTGTTGATTTCATTTGAACTGTGATGCATGCACTGTATTTCAACTGTACTGTTGTCTTGTTTGTTTAATGTGGAGTCATTTAAACTCCTGTATCTGTCTCTAAGGATTTTTCTTCCCTTACTCTTTACCTTTTCTACACTTCCTGTACTATTGTACTATCCACTCCCATTCCTCTTAATAGAGAAGTGATTGGTCACACACTTCTCACCTCGCTCCAATCCGTGTCTACCACCCCGGGTAGGCGGATTCAGTGACTAGTCTACGTTTTGGGAAGACGCACTTGAGAAAGACCCACGATTCTCAGGTGGCAGTCGAGCATTGTAGACGTTCCGGTTCAATTTTCCTTATCTTTCCCTATATCTGGGACGCTGGTGTAGGGGAGAAGGGATCATGGGGCAGGATTTAGGTAAGCCCAGTAAGGGCTGGTTAGCATGTGATTTAGTTGATGACAGAGAGGGTGAGGAGATGGTTAAAGGTGTTGAAAAGATTGCAAAAGTTTGTAAAATAGCTGTGCCGACATGTGGTAGATTACAACCAGAAAGTTGGCGTAGATTGTTGATGGAAAAGAAAGGCAAGCTTGCAAATTATGATTTATTAAAAACAGCTGAAGCATGGTACAGAGTAGCAAAGGCTATTCAGCAAGAAGGTTGGGTTGAAGAAGAAATAATTCACAAGGGTGTGAAATTGTTTGTGTACCATAATAATTATGTTGCTGGGGCTCTTCCTCAGCCAGCGCCCCAAAATGGCGCCCGGGGGATGTCTATCCCAAAGGTCCAGTCAGCAATGGGAGATTGCCAGCTGACTATGTATCCCACTCCCAATCCTCCCAATCCCCATCCCGTCACCTCTCCCGTTTGCCCGGTCCTAAATTCTGATGGATCCTACTTTTCCCCTTCTCCTTCCCTAACATTCCCATCATCCTCATCCATCCCCAAGCCACCTTCTGTGTCTAATGCTAACATCTCATCTGCCATTCCTTCCTCACACTTTGTCTCCGTAGATAATCCTACCCTCCCATCTGCATCTGCCCAGTTCACTAACCCCTCCTCTCCTGCCACTGTCAATCTTGCTGATCCCACTCCTCCTCCTCCTCCTCCTTCAGGCACCTTTACTGACTCTTCCCCACCCTCTCCCTCGCCCGCCCCGATCACAGCCCAGTTTCCCACCCCCTCTGCTAATCCCTCCCCAACCTCACTGCCCACTCCAGGTTCCGCCCCAACTCCCACCCAAATGGCCTGGCCATACCCCTTCCCATACCCCTATCCTCACTGGCCATACCCCTTTCCCCAAGCCACTCCCCAGGTTCCGGTCATGCCCAGTCCGGTTCAGTCTGTCCCGGATGTGCCCACATCCAACATGGCCGCCACATCTTCCCTTAACCCCAATGCAACTTCCTTCCCCGCCTCCAATATGGCGGCCCCCAGCCATTCAGCACCCCTGATGCCGGTGCTTCCCGGTGATTACCGGTCCCAAGATTATGACCCAATGGCAACTCCCGCCTCCGGAGCTCCCTCCTATCCCCCGGCCCTGTCTCCTCAGGTGATCCCCTCACGCAGAAGGTCCCAGATAATAGAGCTAGATGAGGGAGAGGATGACAGGCTGTCCCAGGTTTCAATGGAGGCTGCGAGAGCCCACCGTTCTATTGAAGATCCCTTCGGCCATCAGGGTCGGGGAGAACAGGCCCCTCCTAAATATGTCGCTTTTAACCCCACACAAGCTAGTGCTTTAATGAAATCTCTCCCTGACCCAGAGAAACAGCCTATGCCTTTTTACCGAGGGATAGTTCAGATACAAAAGACTTATTCCGCCGCCTGGCGTGACCTACTGAGCATTTGTGCTATTAAAGCAGGGGATGCATATTGGCCCAGCATGGCCCGCCACCTCAGTACAGATCTGCTTACAAGTGATGTTGATTATCCCTCCGGAGTAACCTTTTGCAATCAATTGAGAGATTGGGCTAAGGATAAACTTGCAGATCAAGCTGCTGGCCTTACTGATGTTGTGCAAGACAAAGGAGAATCAGTGGAAAGGTTTCATGCAAGATTATATCAAATGTTTACAGATTTGGGATTTGATCTCACTGACAAAATTCACTCACAAATGCTATCAGGTGCGTTTGTCCAAGGTGTTAAAGATTCCATACGCAAGGGAATCATTGCTGCACGCCCTGAATACAAGGTTGTTCCCCTAGATACGTTACTCCTAGTTGCTAGAGGTTTGGAATCTGCCCAAACCCCCAGAAGACCCAATTCAGCTCCTCTCATGGTGGCCCGTGCCACCCCCATCACCCCTGGCACCAAGGGTGTCAAGTTAGAGGACGTATCATGTTTTAATTGTGGGGCTAAGGGACACTACAGAAGTGACTGTCCAGAACCCAAAAGGGAACCGGGGGAGCCCAAAAAGTTTCCTACAGGGGAACCCAAAAAGTTTCCCAAGCCTGCCCCGGCCCCTAAGACCATGAAAACGGTTCCAATTGTTGAGGAACCAGATGATGATTAGGAAATTGGCAAACCTGTGTCATTAACCCCTGTCATGGCAGTGTTTACAGGGGATAAGGGAGGGGGGCCACTTGCCACAGTAACTTTACCCATTGAAGGCCAACCTACCACATTTCTTATTGACACAGGCGCAGCCCGAAGTGTTCTCAGAGAACAAGACCTGCCAGACCCATCTTTCTTGTCAAGTATTGATGTCTCCTGTGTTGGAGTGGATGGCCAACCGAGACACAGTCCTCTAACAACCCCTCTGCGGGTTGGCACAAGCTTACTTGCTCGTTTTGTAGTTTCCTCCACATGCCCAATTAACCTGTTAGGCGCTGATGTCCTTTCACGCCTGCAGGCGTCTATAACCTTCACTCCAGATGGACAGGTAGAAATGTCTACACCTCTATCTGTTTCTGACACTTCAGCCCTGTGCTCCATACCTTTGATGCTGCAATTAGATATATCCAATGAGCAAGCAGCAGAACCTAGGTCCAATTTCCCAGATGAGTTAAAAACTCAGGTACCTGCTAAGTTATGGTCCTCAGGCCCAGAGGATATAGGTCATCTAAATGTCCCACCTGTGGTGGTTAAGCTTATCCCAGGAGCTAAGTTACCAAGGAAACCACAATATCCTCTAAAGCCAGCACAGGCTGCAGCCATTTCTATTCACATCAAAGCGCTCCTGGAAAAGGGTGCTTTAGTGGAGTGTAAATCAGAATGTAATACTCCATTATTTCCTGTGAAGAAGAAGACTCTAAAAGGTGAGCCAGTAAAGTACAGGATGGTTCAGGATCTCCGTGCAGTCAATGAAGCCACTGTCCTGGACACCCCTCTTGTACCAAACCCCCACACTCTGCTCTCTGGCGTCCCACCTTCTGCAAAGTATTTTACAGTCATTGACCTAGCTAATGCTTTCTTCAGTGTTCCACTGGATCCATCCTGTCAATACCTGTTTGCTTTCACCCATGAAATGCAACAGTATACATGGACTGTCATGCCCCAAGGGGCTCAAAATTCTCCAAGTCAATTTGCCAAAGCCATGTGTACTATTCTTGACCCATGGCAAGCTGAACACCCAGAAGTTGTTTTACTCCAGTATGTGGATGATTTGTTGCTCTGTGGAGATGATATACCCACTACTGAAGAATGTTCAATTAGTCTGCTTTGCTATTTGGCAGAACAAGGATGTAAAGCTTCGCTTCTCAAGCTGCAATTCTGTCAACCTTCTGTGATTTTCCTTGGACATTGCCTATCTCAAGGTACCAGACATCTCACTCGGGACCGAGTCAGAACAATTCTGGACATTCAACCCCCAAGGACTTCAAAATCTCTTCATGCCTTCTTAGGCCTCATTTCCTACTGCAGAGCATGGATCCCAGAGGCCTCTCTGCTTATGCAACCTCTCTACGATGCACTCAAGTCAGATCCATTCGGCCTGACCAACGAAGCTCTGGACAATTTCAAATCTCTTAAGCGTGCCATTGCTTCTGCTCCTGCCTTGGGCCTACCTGATTACTCCAAACCTTTCAAATTATTTGTCTCTGAAAGACAAGGCCACGCAACAGGAGTTCTCACCCAAACTAATGACTTAAGAGGCCGCCAGAGGCCTATTGGATATTTCTCATGTCAACTGGACATTGTGGCCAGAGGGACCCCTTCCTGTCTCAGGGCTGTTTTTGCTGCAAGAGAGCTCATAGAAAGAACCTCAGACCTGGTCCTTGGCCACCCCTTGGTTGTTTTGGCCCCTCATGACATTTCTGCCATCATCAACCAAGTCCAGCTCAAGCACGTGTCTCCAGCCAGACACCTACGCCTCCAGTGCCATCTTCTTCTACCTGACAACATTTCCATCCAAAGATGTCAAGTTCTTAACCCATCCACTCTTCTTCCACTCCCTGAGGGGGGTATCTATTATGGATTTATCACAGATGAAACCTACATTTACCTGCTTTGTGGATGTATCAAGAAAGTCATGCATCCACATTTGACATTTTATGAAGATGAAAAGCCTCTCTGTGAAGGCCCAGATTACGCCTTCTGTACCATGTGGTACAAACCAGACATTACTCCCGAGCCTTGCTATGAAGATGAGCTCTACCATTGGACTGATGTTAAGCTCACTGCTCAAGATTTCTATTGTGACTCTGAAGGCAATAGCATGGTCTTGGTCCAATTACCTCAACAACTTAACTACCTTTACCGCCATTGGGATACTGCTATCCCACATATTCCTGTTACCAAATTGAAGACAAAGTCATGGAATGATCTTGGGCCCATGGCAAAGTTATGGGCCACCATGGATGAAGAACAGCTACAGGAAAATGGTATTGTCAAATACCCAACAACTGACCTTCTGGAAGCATGGCCACGCCACTTCCTAGAAAAAGAATTTAAAGACCTAGTTATAACAAATGACTATGACCCAGAAACTCCTCATGACTGTTTCGAACAGATGAAAATGGAAACAGTACACTTACCAACTGTGCATGAGAATCCATTACCGGACCCGGATTTTACTCTGTTTGTGGACGGTTCAAGGTATGCTGATGAAGAAGGAAAATACCATACAGGATATGCCGTAACCACAACAGGGGAAGTTCTCAAGTCATCACCTCTACCGCCAGCAATGTCTGCGCAAGAAGCTGAATTGCAAGCCTTGACTTCAGCATGCAAGATTTCCAAGGGAAAGCGTGCCAACATCTATACAGATTCAAGATATGCTCTGGGTGTGGCACATGACTTCGGCCTCATTTGGAAGACAAGAGGATTTCTTACCACTGCCGGTACACCAGTCAAACACAGCTCTGCAATCAAGGAACTAATGGATGCCCTCCTACTCCCTGAAGAAGTGGCCGTTTTGAAAGTAAAGGCACATGGGAAATTGGATTCAGATGAAGCAAAGGGCAACCATTTGGCCGATCAGGCTGCTAAGCAAGCGGCCAGAGATTTGCAGGAAGTGGATGAAGGAGTGTCCGGTCAAGAAGAAGAAGTTCCTATCTTTACCTTACAAACTCTTCCAACTGACCTAAGAATTCTACGAGAACAACAAGCTATAATTACCCCTGAAGAAATCCAGAAATGGAAGAAGAAAGGAGCTGTCCTAAAGGACGGAATTTACTACAACAATTCTAAATTTTGCCTTCCAAGAAGCTTATACCCAGCAGTTGTCCAATGGGCCCATGGGCCTGCACATCTGTCAAAAGACCTAATGGCCGCCCTCATTCAAAAATATTATGAAGCACCTGGAATCACAACCCTGATCAACAGCTTCTGCAGGGCCTGTGTCATTTGTGCAAAATGTAATCCAGGAAGACCAATCAAGGTGCCTGCAAAGCACCTAGCAAAACCCATGTACCCATTCCAGAGAATTCAAATTGATCATATCCAAATGCCCAAGAGTGGGTCTCATGAATATGCACTAGTAATGGTGGATATGTTCTCAGGCTGGCCAGAAGCCTACCCTGTAGCCAATATCACTGCAAAAACAACCGCAAGACGCCTACTTACAGACATTGTATGTAGATTTGGACTTCCAGAAGTCATTGAAAGTGATCAAGGCCCAGCCTTTACAGCAACAGTGACTAAAGAAATTTGGACTGCTCTGGGAGTGACCCTAGCCTTCCACACCCCTTACCACCCACAAAGTAGTGGTAAAGTAGAGCGCATGAATGGCACTCTAAAAGCCAGAATGTTAAAAATGTCACAAGAAACAAAAATGCCCTGGCCAGAAAGTCTGTCAATAGCTTTGTTCAGCGTTAGGCACACACCTAGAGGGAAACACTCGTTATCCCCATATGAAATTCTATTTGGGACAGCACCCAGGCTAGGTTGTTATTATCCACAGCAGTTACAGCTTCAATCAGATGTTTTAGTAGACTATGTAACTGAACTTGCAAGTGCCTTGAACAAAATACATGCCCAAGTTTTCTCTTCAATTCCAGATCCTGATCTGAACACAGGTACCCATAACCTGCTTCCCGGAGATTGGGTTCTGGTTAAGAAGTTCGTGCGGAAAAGCTCCCTGGAACCAAGATTTGACGGGCCATTCCAAGTTCTCCTGATCACCGCAACTTCCGTCAAATTGGCCGGCAGGCCACATTGGATCCACGCTTCCCACTGCAAGAAGTCTCCTGCCCCAGAGGAAGCAGATACCGCACAACCATGTACCTCTGGTACATTGTCTCCTTAATTAGTTTAATTAAGGCCCAGCAAGTAGCCATCACTAAAGATGCTAGTGGGTACACCTTCTGGTATAATTCATCATGTACCCGTGTGGCTACCTATACCTTTGATTATTGTGACATCGTAGAATGCCCATTCACTACAACACAAATCCAGAATATCTATAGAGATATCCCTCATGTAAAAGATCCATATGTTTGTGTAGTTGACAAACAATGGGGGCATGATTGTGGCCATTGGGGGGCGGCGGGATGGAATGCCGGGCCTTCCTGGGGCTACAAGCCAAAAAGTGCCTTATCTAAAGTAGATGACCATGGTAGGTCCCTCCTTCAAAGAATGACTCTGAGAAAGCCTGGAGGAGGCACACCAATGAAATTAATTCTTAATGTTGAGCATCCAAGCCCAACAGATGCAGACCAGTATGTATTGGGAATGTACTGGAAAAAGGGTTCCTATACTAAATTAGGGCATTTCTACCTTAAAGATATGTGTAATTCCCCTGAGTGGCAAGGAGCTACTCATATGGTCACAAACCCTTTAAAACCACACATCCAGTCCTTTAAGGACATGATGGCCATTGCTAACCCCACCTTTGAAGATACTATGGCCGCTGAAACAGGTTTTAATGATGTTAACCTATGGTTAGAATGGATGAAATATAATGCCAACAAACATAACCGAACCGCATGCTATGTGTGTGGTGGTGCCCGGCCTCATCTGGGCACTGTACCTTTAACCCTGCCAGTAGATGAAGAAAAATGCATTTTAAGTCTTTTTGCCTACCAATATAATTTCAACAGGTCCCAATGTCAAGCATGGACAGCGGAGTATCCTCTTATAGCCAAAAATGTAAGACCTCCTCATGGTGTTACCGTATATAAAGGTAATTACACTTGCTATGTCAAACATGATGGGATTGGTAAATTTGTGGGTAACTTTCCCGCAGGTTATTGTACTACATATAGAACTGTTCCTGTACGTTTGCTGCAGCAGCACACTAGGTCACTGGGAGATATTTACTGGTTGTGTGGGGATTTACAGTTAAGATCCAGAATGGACACAGAGTGGTGGGGGGAGTGTACATTGGCCAAGGCCATTATGCCTATACACATTATTTCTGACACACACACCAACACCCATGAGTCCAGCCACACTAAGGCCAAGCGTGAAGCCCCAGTAAAAGGTAGTTTTGACCCTCACATTTACATTGATGCCATTGGGGTGCCTAGGGGGGTACCCAATGAATTTAAAGCAAGAGATGAAGTTGCTGCAGGATTTGAATCAATTTTTACCATAGTTACTGCAAACAAGAACTTAAATTGGATAAACTACATTTATTACAATCAACAGCGTTTCGTTAATTACACCAGAGATGCCCTCCAGGGATTAGCCGAACAATTGCAGGCAACATCCCAAATGGCCTTCCAAAATAGAATAGCCCTGGATATGATCCTAGCCGAAAAAGGAGGGGTATGTAAAATTTTGCCCGACACCATGACATGTTGTACCTACATCCCAGAAAACACAGGTCCTAATGGTAAAGTTACATTAGCCATAGCAAAATTAAATGACCTCTCAGAAGAATTAAAAAGGAATTCTGGGATAAAAGATCCCTGGGACAGATGGTTTGGTTGGATGACGGGTTGGAAAAAGGCTTTAATGCATATTGGTATGGCAATACTAATTTCTCTTTTTATCTTTGCTCTTCTCTTTTGTTGTGTCTTCCCCTGCCTGAGGAAAGCTCTCACGAAGACTATTGACCAAGCGGCACCCACTTTCACACTACTTGATGTTGATGACCAAGATTTCCAGGATCTCAACTCACCCTGTTTGCCGCTGCAATCCATCCCTTTTGATGATAAAGTGCGAGAGTTCTAGGAAGGGACTAGAATAGGGACAGCATCTGTCGGTGAATGGTAAAGGCCCCATGTGGAGAAGTGGTGGGTTAGCTGCCATGGGATACCCTTGGGTGTGAAGTGTTCGAGAGCCATACTGACAGATGAGCTAGCCTAGTAGGGTCAGAAAATAGGGACAGACTTGCACTTTGCATTAACACCTAGCTAGCGGCCACGGGGTTTCTGTGCCTTTGGGCTAACACGTCTTCTGGTATTAACAAATAAAGTTTTTATCTCTTAGAATCTAACATTTCATAGGGGGGACTGATGTAGAATTATTAAAAAATCTTATTGTATTTATATTGAATTGCTGCTCTAACTCTGTATTAACCTGATACTGTGACAAATCCTCCATTTTGTCCTCATAACCTGACTTCTTCATATGAAAACTACATTACATGACAGTATTTCTCAGCACATCTAATACAATAGACAAGGACAGTATTCTCCATAAGGATATGACTAACCCAGGAACTGTTGAATTTCCCCTAACTCGCAACAAAGTATAATTTAAAGGCCACGAGAACACAGTAGTAATGAAATGTTCTATTCATAAGAGACCTTGCACCTAACCACGAGATTTGACATCACCGACCGAGTAAAATGACGCTCAGGACCCCTTGTCCCCCACCCGTGTCCGAAAAAGTACCACCTCTTGGTGGGTGGACACGGAACTAACCACTTAGCTTTTGATCCAATTAATTATATTGATAGGTGGACACTAACCCAGACACTTAACAATTAATCCAATTAATGATGTTTATTCACTGATATCTTGATAATCAATGATGACGAAAATGTCTCTTAAAAGGGCCTGCGCGCCCGCTGATTCTGGACTTGCCAATAAATTTCCTCGAAGTTATTTTAACCTGAACTCCGTGTGTCAGACTGAATTACTTCAGCGTATATACGCAATTCAATTCTCTTTAATTTGGACAGGAACAGATAGACACTTAAACATTTTGGTTTACTGAAAAAGTACCATAACACAAGTAATAGAAATCTCTATAGTACTAAATATGTTGGCGATTGCTGCAGTAGCTGGTGAAAATATTCAATCCTATTTGAAGGGGCATTTTAAATACCAGAACCATCACAGCCAGAGAGGGTCCCAGGTGCCTGAAACTTGGCATATTGCTAACTGTGGAAGCTTCATTTCTTCGCTAGTGGAACCGTCCAAGTTTTTGTCATGGCAGTAGGGCCAATGATCTACTAACCCCCTTAAGGACACAACTTCAGAAATAAAAGGCCAGTATGACGGAAAATTTCCGTTATGTGTCCTTAAGGGGTCCAGTCCAGTACTGGGACCTGCTTGAGGCTTTTAAAGTGAACCTGCAACTTTAAGTGCAACAGTTCCCAGAGCAACACATATATAATTTATTGTTGTTTACTAGCTTTTTTATTGTTACTCATTTGTTGCCTCTTTGCTTCAGCGCTGCAATTCTCAGAAAATCCATGGATTACACTGTTGTAACATCCACCATCCAGTTCCACAGTTCTGCCACCTCTGATAAGTGGTTTACTCTGTTTGGTAGTGTTAGGCAGTCTTACCTAATGATGACAGCTAGGGATCGACCAATTATTGGTCTGGCCGATATTCAGCATTTTCAGCAATATCGGTACCAGCCTCAGCCTATAATGATACAGATATTGCTGATAACGCGAACACCGTTTTCAGCTCTTCTCTCCATTGCAGAAAGAGACGGTAGCGTGTGCTGTGTCCCAGCAGCTCCCAATTCAGTGTTATGCCCTCAAGCAGCCTCCACAAAGCCTCTGGACCACCTGTAATGTCCCCCTGGCCACAGGTAAAAGGCAGGGAGGGGCAATAATATTAATATTTAGAATTATAAAAAATATATATAATCAATAAATACTTTTTAAAATTTGTATTAAAAAGAAAAAAAAAGCTTTTAGCCCACAAAAAGGATTAGCCACACAATCCTACCACACACACACACACACACACACACACACACACACACACACACACACTCTCAAATACTCTCTCTCTCTCTCTCTAATGGCAGATTTGTGTAGAATTAGTTTTTTTCTTTTTTCAAAACTGTATATGTACAGAATATTGTTACCAGTTATCTGCCCGAAAGGCCACTGATAATAAGTCTCGTCCTAAAAAAGAAATATCTGATATCTGATATCATAGAGAATGCTTGCTGAAAAGGGATCAGAAGAACCATCTGTAGAGGGTGTTTGTCGGCTCTCCTCTGTCAGTCAATCCTCCGTTTAGCCCAATATGCAATCCTGCATACAGATTTCACGAATGCTGATTGATGGATTCGTGCCCATCAAGATCCAGGTGTTTGTTTGTCTGGAGCTCCTGTAATTTCTGATGTCAGCCCTAGAATCGGAGAACAGCTCTAGCGGCATGTTGGCACCGTAGCAAGTGTTTATTGTTCTTAGAGTGCCCCTTTAAAACACATTTTTCAGAGCTTGGAAAGCTTTACAGAACATGTATTTTAAGTGTTGCTAAATAAATCTGAACAACTAATTAACTTGACTGAATATGAGGCCTAAAAACATGTCCTACTCATAGACTGAGCCCAGGTTCCGTACATGGCATTAGGTTTAAAGCACTTCTGTAATTTTACCTTATATAGTTATTCCCTAAACTGTGAATTGTAACAAATTCAAAGTCAATGTCATAATTGTGTCAAAAACAGTCAAACTGAAAGCATTGGATATTCTAATCTGGTATTCTGGCATAACATTTGAAATTCACTTTGAATTGCCAAAAATTGCACTTAGGAACACTATAGACACCCAAACAACTACAGCTTAATGTATTTGTTCTGGTGTGTATAGCCTGTCCCTGCAGCCTAATTAATAGAAACACTCTCTTTACAGAGAAAAAGGCAGTGTTTACATTACTGGCTAGTTACACCTCTAGTGGTAGTCATTCAGACGGCCACTAGAGGTGCTTCCTGGGTCAGTTCTGTACACTGTGCAGCACTGACATTCAGCGTTTCCACGCTCTGCATGTAGACAATGAATGCTTCAATGCATCTCTACGAGGAGATGCTAATTGTGCAGGGTGGCTTTTTGACGCTTTTCCTATAGAAAAAGAATTGGATTGACTAAGGATGCCAAATTTGATGAACTCAGCCAAGGAGGCGGAGCAGCCGCGATAAGACCTGTCACGGCGCTGGAAAAAAAAAAAAACTAAATTTTTAAAGGCGGGGGGGGGGGGGGGGGAGGGGGGCAGGGGCCAAGGACCTAAACAATGTTTTTTTTCAACTGCAGTGTCAGGAATGCATGTAGTACATCTTCCTTGGAGTCTCAGTGGATCTTCATTGCACGTTGAAAGGCAGTCCCGCTACAGTGCTTTATGTGGTTCACAAAAGCTCAACTTTGAGTATTCTCTACTAAAAACTGTCAATCATGCACCAATAAAACTGCGACTGTGCTTTTTCAGGTTTTTATTTTACAGGATCATACATATATATACAAGACCAAATGGCACAGATTTAACACGCTTTTCAAGAGTAGACACAATATATATTTTTTTTAACACAAATATATACTGTAGATCAGTATGTTCGTGTCCCCCTCCTCCTGAGTTTAGTGAAACATCCTCTCATTTTTGTTTGTTATATAACTCACATCCCACAGCACTATATAGACCCATATACTTAGCCATACATTTGTTTGTATTGAAATACAGTATTTAAAAAAGTTAGAAAACATTTTTTTCTTTTTATTTTAACTTCCCTTCTTAATTACATCCCTTGTATTTACAGGCAGCAGCTCGTTACGGCTTTGATTTTCTTTACGTGACGGACAGATTCTGACGAATAAAGTTGAGAAAAGTGAATGCGCGGTGTGGTCCATTTACAGAGTTTTTTTGTTTTGTTTTTTTTAATCTAGACATTACTTTAATCATCTTCACAAGCTATCGGGTGGCAAACTGCTCAATTAGTTTTAATAGATCAGAGAATTTTTTCAAAGATGTACTTCGAAAAGCAAAAACACATAATATACTTACAAGTGTAAAAATCTGTTCTGATGACTGCAACATCTGGCCGGCTACGGTATGATGCTGCTGCGTTTTGATTTTAGAGAGAGGGGTCACCCGAATGTATGGAGCCCTTCGATGTTTAACATCAAAAGTTTGCCAATTTTCAACTTTGGACATTGTGTAATACTATCACTGCACACGTATAATGGCACAAAATTAATAGCTTTACATAGAATGCCTTAGTCCATAGAGCCATTATCAATATGCAAGTTAGGATTTTTACATATATCACTTGATTCTTTATTTCGCACACCAGATAGCCATAGACCTGTTGTTGGCAGAGTTAAAATACCATTAACAGAATCTATCCATTACTGTGCCTCGTCCATGTTATGACATGGAGAAAGGATTTTAAAGAAATGTAAATTCAGTTATTTCCCCCCCGCCCCCCACGTTTTTACCTCCCAGCGCTTAAATACAGGCTTGTTAATGCCACGCCACATTATTCCACGTCTTCCTCCTCTTGTTCTTTAGAACGTAGGTATAAATGTGGCTTTCCTATTCACACTGGTCCCCGGTGGTCTCTGTTGCAGAATGGTACGTAATTACTTCAATTTTACAGACTGTTGAAAAACAAAATACTGTTCTGGTGTGTTTTCCATTGAAAAGGGAGGCAGGTTGTAATCCTTGGATTGAAGCTGTCCATGTGTAGATGCGTGGGCCCTCATCCCTTTGCAGTTTATACACCCTCTAATTAAGCTAAGGAAGAAAAAAAAGAAAGGAAAATAGAAAGGTGTGTTTATTAAACTGTAATGTACTTTACACCGTTTAATCAGGATGGTTGCGGAGGTAGGATGCTAATGTGGAATAGACTGTGCTACCCATAATCCTTTCAGTGCCAAATGGGGGGCTTTAAATTGCTCGGTGATGAGATGTATTCATTGGGGAAAAAGATATAGCAAAGGATCAATTCATGTTATGTTTAATGATTAAGATGCACCTGCACAAATTATTTCTTGAAGGGAGGGAAATACATTTTACACCCCCAGAGTTTTCTTAGAAACCTTTTCATCCATTCAAGGTAGGGTTGAGATGATTAACACAGTGTCAAGTGACTTGGGGAAAAATTTAGAGTGGAGTTTGGCAAATCAAATTTTTCAGGCTTGTACCTAAGGATGTATCAGCCTGAGCACTAATCACGGCAAAAGTCTACTGATGATTCATTGTGAATAAATGTTACTAAATACAATTGGACAATTTGACTATTTTTTGTACATGCCGGGGGACAGGCCATTAGCCCTTTAGGTATATATGGTGGGATGGATGTGATGTTATTCACTTAGCATTGTATTTTCTGGTTGTTAACAGAATTTGCCTTGAATATAGGCAACCTGCAGCGAGGGAGCATTCTCGCTGGAATCTCCCTTTAAAAGACTGACGTGGGTAGCAACTTTGCGAGGTGGTCACACAAAAATATCTCAGAATTTTAATTTGTGAACAAAAATCTTTACACTACATCAATCACAAAATCTCTATCTCAAGGCATGCTTCCCTCAGTACATCCAGACATACCAGGACATCTGTGCAGTCATCTTGCGTTAAATCCTCTCCTTCATCCCCGTTGAGTGGCTCATCTGTGTTTGTGTCTCCTGCCTCTGACGTGCTGTCTTCTTGTGAAAACTCACTTCGACTGCAGTCTGATTTCTTCCTCGCTGCTATAGCTGTCAGGGAATCAGACACAAGTCAAATTAAGTGTTTTTCCACAATTCTTTAGTTATCCGTCTGGCAATTGTCTTTAATATATTTTGTATATCAGATCTACAAAGAATTATTAACTCAAACAGGAGGTACATTTTCAAGTATTTAAAAGGAGTCAACAGAAAGAAAGAAAAAAACAACAACATAAAATAGAAATTATTGGTCCTGCCTCACTCAGCAAGTATCTCGGATTTGTTTGTTGTTGACGGTAATACTTTAACAGGTACCCCGTTATGCAAAAAACTGGGATAACATTCACTTTCTTCCAAAGAATTAACATTTTTTCAATGTACAATTCCTTTGTCAGTTCCTTGTTTAGGGAAGGAACTCAATGAGACCTACACAGCAGTTCTTGTTAAATGGAAGGTACCCCATTCTCTTTTAAGAATGTTTTATATTACTTTTTGTTTTTCAATGGGTTAAAAAAAGAGTTTCTGTATGTGCATGTTCACAGAGAAATAGAAATTGCCAGGATTGCAGAAGAAGCATATTCTGAATTGCTGCAAAGCTGTACATTATTTGTACATACATTTTGAATAAGCCAACACATGTTTGTACAAAGTATAAACAGTACAGACATTATGTGATAAATCTCAAAATAAAATGAGACAATATCAGAACGAATATAGAGAAGAGTAAGCATAGCAAGTCATGGAAACTCGTGCCTGGTATGTTCCATTCAAAATTTCACTCACATAAGCTATTCTTTTTGAAAAGATCTTGATGCTAAGAAGGGTCTTAAATTTTATATACGGTAGATTTTTAATCGATAAATAGGAATTTACAATTTCAAGTGCCTTTTTTTAGTTTTGATGGATATAATAGAAATATGGATCACCAACCTTTAACAACAGTGCCTATTAATATTATTTTTTTTTAAAGGGTTACTCCAACCATGATTTGAAGTGTCCGTGGTCCATATCTATATGCATTGTTTCCACTTGAAACACTGCAATCACTGAATTATCAGCACGTGTGTAGAGGGTTAGTTGCACCCCAAGCACATGTGATCCAGGCTTCCTAATGTTTATTCTGTGCATATTTTAAGGCTGTTGTCAGCACCCTGGCAACAGATGTGATATTCTTGTCCCTTATGGGCAGGGCACCTGCGTGGAGAAGATTGCTCTCTCCTCTCTCCCAACCACTGTGCACTCCCTCCATTGACAAAATAGGCAGTAGCGGCCTGGAAAGTGGCGACTGGAACGTTGCCCTGTGCTTGATTCCAGGTAAGTTTAAACCTATTTTGTAACAAAAAATGGGGGATGGGCAATTGGTATAGTGCCCAACATGACACTATGAGCTTGACATGTCTCCACTGCCAGTACTTTGATTAAATATAGTATTAATACACATGATGCACGATGTCTTGTCCTGTGTCAGGCTAAATATTCCACCACGTATTTCACCAACCTGACACTGTTTTTTGTTCATCTGTTATCTGCTCCAACCTTCCGAGCAAGGCGTCAATGTTGGACTTGATCTGTGTGAGTTCGGATTTAATGGCCTGGATCTCATTGCTTCTCACTAGAAACAGAAGAGTGAAAAATAAGAAGGCTTGATTTGTTGGCTATTTTTTATGCCTTTTTTTTAAGCAAAAAATAAAAAAATTAAGAAAAAGTTAGTCAAACAGTTATGCAGATATGCTTAATAAGTATAGATTCTTCATATGACCGTTGATTAATGGTGAGATAACAAGGAACCTCTTGTTACATAGCAATGAAATGACTAGTTACATCAATCCACAGATAATATTGAATTAGTCTTTTATTAGACAGTATACTCAAGTTTACTCAATTTTTTTTGCTTTAAAAAAAAAAATGAAATGGGGGGCGGGGCCTGACCGGGTAGCTGAGCAGACACGCTTTCTGCGAGCTCCCGAGCCTGAGCCCGATTTTCGGCGATAAACTAAAGAAACCTTACCCGAATCGGATCCTCCAACACAGAAACCGGCACTATGCAAGCTGGGGCACCGAATGACACCCTACAAGCCGGTAAACAAGCTAAGATTCCGAATAACCAATGTGTGAGCGCTAAAATCCCATGCAGAAAATATGGCAGCGTTCACAAATACAATGCACAAGAGATTGTGAAAAGCAAAACAATAGTTACCAAAAAGAACGCGCTAAAATAATCTGTAAATATAAAGAAACAAATAATGGTGCAGACCATCTGGTAATAATAGTATGGGGAAAAGGTGTTATATGTAATAAACTCACATGTCCCAGAGCCCTATCACCCCTGGCTCTGGGTTTGAAATGCTCCTTGGGAGAGGGGATATTCCCACACTGCAGGATAGTCAGGAGGATATGTCCACTGATAATTCCGTTGTGCTGTATGTAAAAGGAAAGAAGGGCAGGACCTCCAATTGAATAGTATCACAATTCGTTTTATTGTATAAAAAAGGTTAAAAACCCTTACTTTGGATGTGGTGGGTACAAACTCGCAGAGTCACCCACATAAAAGCATAAAACACATGTATTCGAAAAAACGCTTCCTGGTTATGGTCCGGTCACGTGATCGCTTCCGGGTCCGCCCTCCAATGACGTCCGTGTGACGCGTTTCGCCCGCCTCCACAGGCTTCTTCCGACAACGTCATGGGGTTTCAGTCTTCCTTTTAAGTCCATAGTGCCGCCCTTCTCTCGCCTCATTGGTCGGGGGGCGTGGTTTCACACGATCTTTTTCAATCATTCAATTGCACACTAATAAACTTCATAGACTTAACCCCTTCCAGCACCCACACTAAAATGGTTATATTCAGTGTCACATAAGAAATGGAATCATCTAAGTGATGTTAATCCCAATTATTTCTAATGTATATATAGACCTTATCTAAATTATTCTACATAATGATTTATCAAAGAGACATCTTCTTACTTCATTAAATTATATTTTTAAGTATACACAATGGATATTATACGAGGGTAATTGATAAAAATTCTATACAAACAATACAACAGAGATCAATTCTAGACAGCAGGAAAAACCTTAACTTTTCCCATATCCCTTAAGATAGACAGTGCAGATATATTATGCTCATTTCTAAAGTATACAGTTCTTATACTAAATACAGGCTGACATTATTGCAGAGTACCTGCTGATTGAAAAAGGGGGGGGAGAGGTTGGAAAAAACAGCCATTATAATTTATTTACAAAAAATGACATTACAATTTATTTACAAGAAATGACAAATTTCAAATTCTCCATTTAAACCCCTAGGGAACAACGATTTCAATTTAAACACCCACCTCATTTCTTGTTTCGACAATTTATTGTCTAGATTTTCACCCCTCCAATTTCTACCAACTCTCTCTATCCCAATAAATTGTAATTTGGTAACATCTCCCTGATGTTTGTGAATAAAATGGGAGGATAGGGGGTGCTCCTTAAAACCTCTTTTTATGTTACGCACATGCTCCTCGATACGAGTGTGCACTTGCCGGGTAGTTTTGCCGACATAGTGCATATTGCACGGGCATGTGAGGACATAAATACAGTTTGTGGTGTGACAAGTTATCAGTTGTTTCACACTATATACTTGTTGTGTATTGCCCCCTATTAGTTCTTTTTTGACACACTTAGTGGCTCCCGTGGTTCTGCACGCCAAGCAGTATCCGCATTGGAAAAAACCCACATCTTTATTGAGGAAGTTCTTATTTAAATTTTCTTGTCTAAAGCTGCTCTTTACCAGATGGTTCTTGATACTCGGTACTCCCCTGTAGATGATCCTTGGTTTTTTCGAGATTATCTTGTCTAACAGGGGGTCCTCTTTTAAGACAAACCAATATTTATTGATTATATTTTTTAAATCCTTATTCTTCCCTGAATAATCAAAAATTAGGGAAACTTCATTCTTGTTACTATTCTTTTTATTTTCAATCTTTTTACTTGATTTGTCTAGTAGCTTTTTCCTATCTATTTTCCCCACTTCCTTATGTGCCTTGTCCAATAGAGTCCTAGGGTAGTTTTTAGCCGTGAACTGTTCTACTAACTTGTCAATCTGACTCTCGCAAGTTTCTCCACTTGTGCAGTTTCTTTTTAACCTTAACATCTGCCCTTTGGGGATGTTGTCCAGCCACGGGCCATAATGGCAGCTGTCATAAAAAATGAAACTATTAACGTCCACCTTCTTGAAGAAGGTTTCAGTACATATTTGGTTGTGGGAAATAAAAATTCGTAAATCCAAGAAATTAACCTGACTATCACTATGGTCCATAGTGAGTTGAATCCCCCATGAATTGGAGTTTAAATGTGTCAAAAAGGCTGTAAGCTCTTCTGCAGAGCCCCTCCAGATCCAGAACAGATCGTCGATGTAACGGCGATAGGTGACCAGGTTCTGCACCCAGCCATGACCACCATATATAAAGGATTCCTCCCAATATGACATAAAAAGGTTTGCATAGCTGGGTGCGAACCTAGTCCCCATCGCCGTCCCAAGGATCTGTAGGTAGAAAGAGTCCAGGAAATAAAAATAGTTATTAGTCAGAATAAGATGGATACCCTCCAAAATAAATGTCTGTTGGTCCGGGGATAAATTTGAAGCCGACAGAAAAAATTGGACGGCCTCCATACCCTTAGAATGTGGGATAATCGAATAGAGTGATGACACATCCGCCGTTACAAGGATGTCACCATCCTTCCACTCGACTTCCTCCAATATTTGGAGAATTTGACTAGTGTCCCTTAAATAGGCTCTTGTTCCCTTCACTAGGGGTTGTAGACATAAGTCAATATACTCCGACAAGGGGGCTGACACCGAACCTATCCCAGAGATAATGGGCCTCCCTGGTGGTCTAGTTTCATGTTTATGGATTTTCGGTAGAAAATAGTATACAGGTATCTTGGGATAGATGACAACCAAATAGTCATATTCTGTTTTAGAGATAACTCCCATTGATAAACCTTTGTTCAGAAAATCCATAAACATGTCTTTTTTCTCATGAGTGGGGTCACCTTTCAATTTTTCATACGTAATGCCGTCATTGAGTTGTCTCAATAATTCCTCCACATAGTATTCCCTGTCCATAAGGACGATGCCACCCCCCTTGTCGGCCGGTTTGATAATCACGTCTTTGTTCTCTCTTAAATCAGCCAAAGCTTGCTGTTCTTCCTTATTCAAATTCATTCTATTCCTATTTATTCTTTTGATACGTTCCACCTCTCGCATCACTAGTTCCTCAAAAGCATCCATTGACTTAGTCTTACAGCCCTTCGGAAAAAAGGTGGATTTCTTTTTAAGTGAGGTGAGATTGGGCTCCTTTAATTGCACATCTCCATTTAATCCCTCAGTAGTGTCCACCTTCTCCAGAAAGAAGCGTTTCAAACATAATTTTCTAACGAACTTCTTCAAATCTATATAGACTGAGAAATGATCCATATTCGCAGTAGGGCAGAATTTTATCCCCCTAGCCAATACTCTATTCTGCATAGTATTTAGTGTAAGTTTCGAAAGATTGTATATTCCCTTGATGTCTATATCCTTCCCCTTTTTCCTTCTCTGTATCTTATTTCCCCCTCTTGTTCCTCTCTTTCTATTCTCTTTCTATTCTTCTTTTTAGTGGAGAACTTGGGAGGTTTAATTTTATTCTCTCTTTTCTTTTGTGTTCCCAATCTAAAAAATCCTTTGGAGGGACCCGGGAGGGACATCCAAAGGATTTTTTAGATTGGGAACACAAAAGAAAAGAGAGAATAAAATTAAACCTCCCAAGTTCTCCACTAAAAAGAAGAATAGAAAGAGAGGAACAAGAGGGGGAAATAAGATACAGAGAAGGAAAAAGGGGAAGGATATAGACATCAAGGGAATATACAATCTTTCGAAACTTACACTAAATACTATGCAGAATAGAGTATTGGCTAGGGGGATAAAATTCTGCCCTACTGCGAATATGGATCATTTCTCAGTCTATATAGATTTGAAGAAGTTCGTTAGAAAATTATGTTTGAAACGCTTCTTTCTGGAGAAGGTGGACACTACTGAGGGATTAAATGGAGATGTGCAATTAAAGGAGCCCAATCTCACCTCACTTAAAAAGAAATCCACCTTTTTTCCGAAGGGCTGTAAGACTAAGTCAATGGATGCTTTTGAGGAACTAGTGATGCGAGAGGTGGAACGTATCAAAAGAATAAATAGGAATAGAATGAATTTGAATAAGGAAGAACAGCAAGCTTTGGCTGATTTAAGAGAGAACAAAGACGTGATTATCAAACCGGCCGACAAGGGGGGTGGCATCGTCCTTATGGACAGGGAATACTATGTGGAGGAATCATTGAGACAACTCAATGACGGCATTACGTATGAAAAATTGAAAGGTGACCCCACTCATGAGAAAAAAAGACATGTTTATGGATTTTCTGAACAAAGGTTTATCAATGGGAGTTATCTCTAAAACAGAATATGACTATTTGGTTGTCATCTATCCCAAGATACCTGTATACTATTTTCTACCGAAAATCCATAAACATGAAACTAGACCACCAGGGAGGCCCATTATCTCTGGGATAGGTTCGGTGTCAGCCCCCTTGTCGGAGTATATTGACTTATGTCTACAACCCCTAGTGAAGGGAACAAGAGCCTATTTAAGGGACACTAGTCAAATTCTCCAAATATTGGAGGAAGTCGAGTGGAAGGATGGTGACATCCTTGTAACGGCGGATGTGTCATCACTCTATTCGATTATCCCACATTCTAAGGGTATGGAGGCCGTCCAATTTTTTCTGTCGGCTTCAAATTTATCCCCGGACCAACAGACATTTATTTTGGAGGGTATCCATCTTATTCTGACTAATAACTATTTTTATTTCCTGGACTCTTTCTACCTACAGATCCTTGGGACGGCGATGGGGACTAGGTTCGCACCCAGCTATGCAAACCTTTTTATGTCATATTGGGAGGAATCCTTTATATATGGTGGTCATGGCTGGGTGCAGAACCTGGTCACCTATCGCCGTTACATCGACGATCTGTTCTGGATCTGGAGGGGCTCTGCAGAAGAGCTTACAGCCTTTTTGACACATTTAAACTCCAATTCATGGGGGATTCAACTCACTATGGACCATAGTGATAGTCAGGTTAATTTCTTGGATTTACGAATTTTTATTTCCCACAACCAAATATGTACTGAAACCTTCTTCAAGAAGGTGGACGTTAATAGTTTCATTTTTTATGACAGCTGCCATTATGGCCCGTGGCTGGACAACATCCCCAAAGGGCAGATGTTAAGGTTAAAAAGAAACTGCACAAGTGGAGAAACTTGCGAGAGTCAGATTGACAAGTTAGTAGAACAGTTCACGGCTAAAAACTACCCTAGGACTCTATTGGACAAGGCACATAAGGAAGTGGGGAAAATAGATAGGAAAAAGCTACTAGACAAATCAAGTAAAAAGATTGAAAATAAAAAGAATAGTAACAAGAATGAAGTTTCCCTAATTTTTGATTATTCAGGGAAGAATAAGGATTTAAAAAATATAATCAATAAATATTGGTTTGTCTTAAAAGAGGACCCCCTGTTAGACAAGATAATCTCGAAAAAACCAAGGATCATCTACAGGGGAGTACCGAGTATCAAGAACCATCTGGTAAAGAGCAGCTTTAGACAAGAAAATTTAAATAAGAACTTCCTCAATAAAGATGTGGGTTTTTTCCAATGCGGATACTGCTTGGCGTGCAGAACCACGGGAGCCACTAAGTGTGTCAAAAAAGAACTAATAGGGGGCAATACACAACAAGTATATAGTGTGAAACAACTGATAACTTGTCACACCACAAACTGTATTTATGTCCTCACATGCCCGTGCAATATGCACTATGTCGGCAAAACTACCCGGCAAGTGCACACTCGTATCGAGGAGCATGTGCGTAACATAAAAAGAGGTTTTAAGGAGCACCCCCTATCCTCCCATTTTATTCACAAACATCAGGGAGATGTTACCAAATTACAATTTATTGGGATAGAGAGAGTTGGTAGAAATTGGAGGGGTGAAAATCTAGACAATAAATTGTCGAAACAAGAAATGAGGTGGGTGTTTAAATTGAAATCGTTGTTCCCTAGGGGTTTAAATGGAGAATTTGAAATTTGTCATTTCTTGTAAATAAATTGTAATGTCATTTTTTGTAAATAAATTATAATGGCTGTTTTTTCCAACCTCTCCCCCCCCTTTTTCAATCAGCAGGTACTCTGCAATAATGTCAGCCTGTATTTAGTATAAGAACTGTATACTTTAGAAATGAGCATAATATATCTGCACTGTCTATCTTAAGGGATATGGGAAAAGTTAAGGTTTTTCCTGCTGTCTAGAATTGATCTCTGTTGTATTGTTTGTATAGAATTTTTATCAATTACCCTCGTATAATATCCATTGTGTATACTTAAAAATATAATTTAATGAAGTAAGAAGATGTCTCTTTGATAAATCATTATGTAGAATAATTTAGATAAGGTCTATATATACATTAGAAATAATTGGGATTAACATCACTTAGATGATTCCATTTCTTATGTGACACTGAATATAACCATTTTAGTGTGGGTGCTGGAAGGGGTTAAGTCTATGAAGTTTATTAGTGTGCAATTGAATGATTGAAAAAGATCGTGTGAAACCACGCCCCCCGACCAATGAGGCGAGAGAAGGGCGGCACTATGGACTTAAAAGGAAGACTGAAACCCCATGACGTTGTCGGAAGAAGCCTGTGGAGGCGGGCGAAACGCGTCACACGGACGTCATTGGAGGGCGGACCCGGAAGCGATCACGTGACCGGACCATAACCAGGAAGCGTTTTTTCGAATACATGTGTTTTATGCTTTTATGTGGGTGACTCTGCGAGTTTGTACCCACCACATCCAAAGTAAGGGTTTTTAACCTTTTTTATACAATAAAACGAATTGTGATACTATTCAATTGGAGGTCCTGCCCTTCTTTCCTTTTACATACAGCACAACGGAATTATCAGTGGACATATCCTCCTGACTATCCTGCAGTGTGGGAATATCCCCTCTCCCAAGGAGCATTTCAAACCCAGAGCCAGGGGTGATAGGGCTCTGGGACATGTGAGTTTATTACATATAACACCTTTTCCCCATACTATTATTACCAGATGGTCTGCACCATTATTTGTTTCTTTATATTTACAGATTATTTTAGCGCGTTCTTTTTGGTAACTATTGTTAAGCTAAGATTCCGGGCCGGGAACTTGGGGCCTACAAAGCATGGTGGACGGGAGGAACGACCGCTCTCCCGACCCGCCAAAACAATCGGCACCCGCAGCATCAGGCCTCTCAACCCCCCCCCCCAGGACCAGAGGGGGTTATCCTGGTCCACACCAGCGTACACCCGAAGCCTAAAGTGAGCGCAAGGGGTAAGAACAGCAAAGAGCGAGCCTCGAGCACTCACAACTGGGAGCAGCAAGGAGAAGCCAGACGGAGCGTGTCCAAGATGGCCGCCCGCCATGAATCACAGAGGGGAATCACGAACGAGGATGTGCAGCCCTCCTCTCTAGAGGCCCTCGACAGGCTCTGCTTGGCCTTTTACAAACTACAGTGCAGCAGGGGCATGCCCAGTCTTCAAGCGGTACGGGCGGTAGCCATGTGGATTCGACCGCTGACCCGCCGACGCTATTATGGCGCTCCGCTGCAGGTACTCGAAGCGGGCGTTCGCCCACACAAGCACGGACAAGAGACTAGGACAGAGACAACCCACCCCAAATTGGGCACCCAAACTTCCTCACACGCCTGCTGTAAGGTGCAAGCCGTACCACCCGAAAGCCCCAAGCACACCCCCGACCAGCTGACCAACAGGCGGCTACCTGGGACAGAAGCGGCACAACAAACACCGCCGGCATCACCCACCCGCCGCACAGCCACTGAAACGGACCCGCAGGGAAGAGGCGCTCAGTCACCAACCATGCACCTAACTAGCAACCACCTCATACCGCTGCAGGGACCAAAGATACCACAGCGGACCAGCACCTCCCCAGCACGAAGTCACTCTCCCTGGCTATCCGGACACTACACATCGGGCATAGGCTGAACTGTCCACACAACCTGTCAGCCACACGGACTAGAGCCATATAAGCTCCCCAGTTCCTTACCACCAGTGGCACTCTCTTATACTATATGATTGCCTTTTTTCCCCATGTTCTTTCTTTGAATTACATACTGCCTATTTTAACGTAATATTGTTGCCTGGACTACACTTAATCCTCAATTTCTGCTACTGGTAAATATAGCTTGTCTAGCTAGGCATATTTGCTCTTGTCAATTAAGGTGGTTTACTAAATCTAATCGCATAAGCTACCCTTTGGCTGTTAATCAATGCCAGAAGTTTCGTTCATCTTAAATAAGCGCACAAAGTTCAACATATACTGCGTAATTGTTTAGCTCTAACTTTTAATTGCATGCCATTTTGTACTGCTCTCTAGGCACTAGCATAGATAGCGGCTAAAATTGCCTAAGCCTATAAGAAAGCTTGAACTGGCTAGCTCGGTGACTTGCAGCCCCCTGGTGGCCAATATTAAGCAGCGCGGAGAAATCTGCACCTGACACCCTGTCATATAAGCCTGAAACTTAACAACTGTATCATACTCATTCAATTAAGCATATATAGCTTAGCCATACGGTTTATTAACATGTACTTAACTTGATATACCTAAAAACTCAAACGTGCTGTTAACTTTATCATGACTTAGTACATCATTACTGTTTAACTTTCTTACATAAAAAATGTATGCATACTTATCGTGCCACAATACTGTTACCATATGTTTATATAACTTGAGCCTGCCAATGCTGTTGTGGCAACACAGGCACTGTTGTACATACCTGCATACCAAAAATAAAGAATTAAAAAAAAAATTAAAAAAATGAAATAAATCTGGAATGAAAAAGTAAAAAAATATCATATAAAACAAACAAACAAAAACGAGCAGCCCAAAATTAAAGTTCCTAAAATGTCAGCACTTGCCGATCAAAATATTGCAGCTGTACAATCCTTCCCAGACTAGGAAGAGGCTCCACCAATCAGGACTGTCTCATTCTGGTCTATGGGCTTCAATCTTATTGCATATACCCCATGTGGCAGAACATACTGCAAAATTTGTATATTTTATCTTTTATCTGTTTGGGAGTTATGGTATCCAAACACTCAACATTCGACTCCCAAAGGAAGACCACCCTGGTACCAAATTAGAAAGTTCTTACCTAGTAACTTAAGTGCGAAATCGCAAAGGAATTAATTAATTAATGCTTCCCCTGGGTGGCTGCCATTTCGTGTAACCAAATGCACGTGGTCGGCACAAGAGTGGCATTTTGTCTCCTGAACGTGGGCAGCGGCACTTGGTCGTCGAGTGCTTGGAACTCTTATCGGCTATACCTCTGCCCGTTCTATTTCCAGACAAACTATGCAAATGACATTCGGGAGATGGGAACTACCAACTGGGGGGAGCATTCACGTGGTTTTCGCACAGGAATCCCCGAACAGAGGTCAAAATTTTACCACGGTGGCAATACAATTCTACTGAACGGATCTGAGTGATACTTGGTCAGGTTGTACACTCAGATCAGAGCTATGTGAGGATATAGGGAGTTTCTAGTTAAGATGAGGGTACTTTTGGCGTACTGTATATTTTGTATAGGTGTTTCTGTACCCAAGAGATAATTAAATTATAGTTTTTCTCACTCACTTATCTCTCCGGCACAAAGGACCCTGGGAAGGAAAACCCTATTATGTTGTATTGGAGACCCCATGTTAGGGGTCTGTGCATAAAAACCATGTGTGGCCTGAATAAAATCTGTTGACTCCCAGAACTATGTTTCGTCTGGTTACTGGGATAATGGATGCTTGCATGTTTAATGGTTCCAGTCTGGCTGAGAGGAGGAATTAGTGGAGGTAACCAGTCAGATTACCTGGTGTTCGCTACAACCCCTGGCCTACAGAATTTTATAGGATTTGTAGTTTATTCCACTAGTCACAGATCCACTTATCACATAGGATGGTGGATTAATATCAGCCTTTTTCATCCTTTTTGCAGCCTGGTTCACAATTTTGTACAGCAACTCTGTATGTGCTGTGTTTCAGGGAGATTCCAAGAACCATGACCACCTCAAGTCACTGAAGTAGTCATGGTGCTTGGAGTAACTAGGCTTGTGCATTTAGTTTTAAACTAACCATGTTTTGTCCGAATTCCTAACTTCACATGGACGTATCACAAAACAAATGAAACAGGCAATGGATGAGCCATTTCTTTATTTGGAGTGATGTGCGTGGCGCAAGGAAAAGGGGGAGAGAATGGAGAAGAAGCGTTTCTTTAAAGAAAAATAAGCAGCTTAGTTTGCCATGACGGACAAGTGCTCATCCGAAAGATAAGGGCTACATCTCCTGTCCAATCAAGAGGTGAAAAAACATAAAATAAGAGATTATTGGTTCTTAGAGGACAATAACAAAATCTTATTTTTTATTTAAAATTCAAGCGAGAAGTGACCACTAAAGTGAATTGAAAAAGGAGCAGTAAAAAAACAGACAAAACTCTATAATTGCAAGCAGGTTTCTGCTAGGCCAGGTAAATTTATGTAGTTTTACATTGCTGTATATTGATAGGTGCATTTTCACACCATTTTTATTTGTATAGTTTTACCCGAAACAATTGCACGGATTAAAGTATAAAGAGTAAAATGTCACACAGAAAAAACTTGGTTAGTCCAAACCAATTTTCTAGTACTAACTAATCATGCTGATACAGGCAGTAAGGAACTAAAAATATATCTACAGAACATAAAACTGTAGAAAATTTAAATGTGAATGGCAAAAGTTAGGCTAAGACAGGAACATTTTACAGCTTGGCTATTTTTAGGCTGAATTTTGCCATTCGAATTTCAATTTGCTACAATTTAGGGTTTGCCAAATCAAACCTTTCAAACAAGTTTGATCAAACAGTAGATGAGAATTCACAGAATTATTGAGCAGCGATTCCCAACCTATTGCTTCGGCACACCCACTATTCAGGTTTTAACCACTTCCCTATTTTGTTCCTGTGGGGATCTGGAAAAAACCTGGACGACTGCTTTGAGGACTGGTTTGCGTTATGCTGAGGACTGGTTTGTGTTGCGTTGAGAACTGGTTTGCATTATGTTGAGGACTGGTTTGCGTTACGTTGAGGACTGGTTTGAGAACCATTGCATAGGACACAGAGAAACAGAAGAATCAGATGTTTAGAGCACGCATGAAGGAATGAAGATATTGGTGAAGTATGCTGGAACTCGGTAAAATGATTGGGAACGTTGACAGAGGAGGACACATGAAGGAAATGGTTCCGTAGTTCTTGCATGTGTCCCCATCTTTCACCTCTTAGGTATAATCATCTTCCATGTTTCTTACAAGATTTCTCACTTACTGGAGAAGTTGTTCAAACAAATGCAGGAACTGGTAGCACAAAAGGTCAAAGCCAGCTTCAGTAAATAAAGGGTGGGTCACGCCACCAGCTAATGGGGGAAAATACAGCTCAGACCTACAGAGAGTGAAAGGATAATTGCAACATCTTCTTTAATGGAGAGCACGGATTGATCATGTATGCAGGAATTGAGGAGTCACATATACAGTGAGTGAAAGAATGAGAGGCAAAGAGGGGCAGATCAAAGTAAAAAGGTAAAAGCAACATCAGAGATGAAGAACAGAAAATTAAAGTTAATGGCTATAAGTCAAAGGAAAACGATACTTAGAGATACATTGCAATAATTTAGGCCATCTTTATTTCTCTCTACTTTCTTGCCTTTTAACTTTTATCCTTTCATCCCTCTCAATCCTTTACTTTTCTTAGGCTCTCTTTCGGCGTGAAAATATGCAATCTATGAAGTTATATGCTAATGCAATGTTTTACAAATTTGAAATATAGGTTTGGTAGGATAAGGAATAGATTCATAACGGAATCAATCTGACATTACAACAAGGGTCTACAATTGTAACTTAGAACACCACCACCCCTCAATACAAGGGTAACACTGCTTGCAACATATAAAACGAATGGTACCCGAGTAGGCTGGCACAGACAAAAAAATACATCTGAGTGACAGGTATAGCAGAACGAAAGGATAAGTGAGACTGGTGCAAATAGAGAGACTAGAAAGATTGGCTTGGAGGGAGGGGAGAATAAGGGAACGGGTACATTGAAGGACAACTGGCAACTCAAAACTAATCAATTTCCTTTCAAAACTTAATGAAAGGATTATTATATTAAAAATAGTTTTGAGTTGACAGTCGCCCTTTAAGAAGAGTGGTGGCTTGCGTAGACAGAAGAATACAAAACAAGGTAGAGTCAAGGGAGGCTAGAGAAGACTGGCATAGATAGACAATATATGGCTAATTGATTTTTTGGCATAATATGTCTGGCAAAGGGGAGCATATGAGTTAACAGAAGGAGATGGAAATGTCACATATGTTGACAGAACATACAAAAAGGGAATCTCTATCTATTTTTTGAAGGACTGTTATTTCCCGCTTTTTCAGATTGTCCCCTTTTTTCCATAAAAGGTGAAATGTCTAGACAAGGCGATATAAAATGTCCCTGGATATCACGTTGAGAGCGACCAGAAAAATCAATAATATAAAGATGGTTCATTTACTAAATAATTTTGAGCAGTGTACGTTCTGGAAATGTTATTAGGCAAATCTATGACTCACGTTTTAGTCTGGCCGCATTCCCTGTGATTGCCGCTGACCTAGCAAGCAATTTGACTGGAAGTGTTGTTTTTACTCGACGCACTAATGGCACAGTGACACGTGGACGTTTAGTTGGCACGGCCCGCGGTGCAGGAGAAACTCTGCCACGATACTCAAACAGCCTGAAAAGAGACAGAATTATCCAATTAAATTGAAGCCATTTCTACATGCTGGAAAAAAGTCTAGAACTCTAAAATACTCTTTGTTACAGTAATACATTTTGAGACATGATCCCATTGTGGTTTTGCAAAATTTAGGTCAAAATAGTGTAGCTGGAAAAATTCTCCAAGTTGTATTGGAGAATTACAAAATGTGTAATTTACATGTTAATTACATGTTAATTTACAGAATGACCAACTGATATACTATTATATATGTCACAAACTCTTTTATGATGTCATACATCTACATCATAGTGATGTCATAGTACATTCTTCCATAGTTTCTGATGAGCTACATGCTACATGTGTAGACTATGACAAGATAAGCAGACACTGCCTCCTGTCCAGGCTGCTCTGGTAAAGATTCATTATAAGGGATCTAGTAAAATAATAAAGCAACACTATACTGTAGTTCCAAGAATACAAAGCTGTATTCCTGGCACTACCGATTCCTCTGTCTCCCCCCTCCCTCGCAACCACCCCCGATCCCCAGTAAATAAAGGGTTAAAAACGTAACTTATCCCAGCACCGATGTCCCTCCGATGTTTTGTCAAACAATATTGCTTGACTATATTTAATAACCAGGAAATAATTCTGAGAAATGTAATTTAAGATTTGTACTGAAGCTGGATTATGTAGATATATTTGTGTGTATTTTTGTAAATGATTTGTTTGAAATTGTGACAGTGGGGACGTAAAGCCTTCTTGCATTTGTAAGTTGAGTGACAATAAACTAATTAAAATAAGCAAACAGAACATATAACCAAAATAATAGCAATAAAATTACAGAGAGATATTAGAGTGCTTGAGTTTGTTTGGAAGCTCAGGTCACCACATCCGACCCTCTAGGGGTTTCGGGGTTCCAAGCATGCTGAGTGAATGGTGATTGTGAGTTTGGTATGTTTTGAGGGAGTCCCAATGCTTGGAGGACATCCTGGTTGACAGCCGTAGAGTGAAGCCGTTCTTACAGTGAGAGAGCTCGGTATGGACCACCTGTAGGCTATGCCTGCATCTCACAATTAAAGGGCTTAGAGTCCTTCTCCATTGCAGAGTGTTCCTCGACAGATCTTAGAAGAAGGTAAGCCGAGCGGACTCAAAGTCATAGGGAGTCTTACCCCGCACAGCAGCTAGGATTTGAGACTTATCTGAGAGCAATTGGCACCTGATGTTCACGTCCCGGGAAGCAGAGGTGGGAGCTTGTGAGGATTTATTAATACTAAAAAAACCATAAATCCTGACTTTTTTAGCTTGGACTTGGACAATCTGAGATTGTGCAGACCTCGTCAGGATCTGACCTGATGGCAAGCTTGTAGGCTGCGGGGCATTGCAGCATGATGCCAATGTCTGCATTCTCCAACCCATAGTTGTGGTGTGTGGTAGCCAATAACCGGAATCTCGGGAGGCCAAGCTGAACTCCGTAATGGGGGTTCTGGAGATTGAAGGCCAAGGTAGGCCCATCTGGCCAAATAGGAAATGCATCGTCTGGTGGCACATTGCATGGAGAGTTAAAGGCAAAAGGTTTCCTGAGCTGGAAGCCTAAATCTGTCCAATTCTGTGGTGTCTTTTTTTCTTTAATTTGTAGGGGCACAAGTGAATTGTGTTTTCTTCATTATCATTGATTTGCTGGAAATGGTCTACTCTGGTCTGGAGGCGCTGCGTAGAAGAAACTGGAACCTATGCCACTCTACTCGACTGTTTTGAGATTAAGTAGAGGGCATTAGTTTGGCGACCTATTCTTCAACTGTAACATTAGTTCAGTAACTCATTCTACAACTGTAATGTAATATATTGAAATACATTCTGCAAACAAACCTTCATTAGTCCCTTCCTCATTTCAAAGAGGCATCCATTGCACCGGGGAAGTCTGTGCTGCTACAGTAACCAATTTATTGCAGGCAGTTGCCTGGGGCCTGACAAATATGATGTGCCTGTAAGAACCAATGGGGACCCATTTAAAGGCAAATAGAACTGTATATTTTATTCATGGCGTCATTTTGAATGTATGGGTATGTACAATGCCTGATGGAAAATAAATGTGCATTTATGCCTCATTGTTTGCAGAAACTATTGTCTACATATTGATTCAATCCAGTATAATAGAAAGGGCCCTGGTACAATATTTTTTGGGGCGCCAATATCGAAAGGATGGAAAAAAAGGTAGATCCCCATCTGTCATACAACTGCCGCAATGCTTTGCCAACTGGGGATCTATCATTTGCCAATCTTCGCAGGGTTGTATTTAGCACTGAGCAGTGTTTGCAAGCATGTTTTTGTATGGAGTATGTCTGTGTGAATGTACGGGTGTATTTATGTGTAGTGTTGTGTGTTTTTATGTACTGTCTCCATTTGAAAACAATGGTTTACTTGTGTGTACGGTTTGACTTTTAATGTAGAAGTGTGTCTGTAGTGTTGACGTTTGAATGCAGGGGTGTATTTGTGTACAGTGTTCGAGTCTGAAGGCTGAGATGTATGCACATATAAATATACACACACACACAAACACATACATACACACACACACATTCAGACACATAGATTCACATACAGATTCAAACATTGGCACACATACAGATACACAGGTACATAGATGCAGATGCACAACACACATTGACACACATACAGATACACAGATGCACAGATACACATGCAGATTCACACAGACAAACACTCACACGCATGCAGATACAAAGACACATACTAATACACATGCAGGTACACATACATACACACTAATACACATGCACACAGGCACACACTGACACGCATGCAGATACACACACACAATGACACACATGCAGATACAAACAACGACACACATACAGATACACAGGGGCACACATTGTCAAACATAGACACACAGATAGATACACAGACACACATGCAAAATGTACACATTTTAAGCCACCGTCCTCTTAACTACACAGTGGGTGCAGAAGGGTGGCTTCCCTAGGCTCCACTAGTCTGGCTGAGGCTGATGCTCTACCAATCTGTGCTCCCCTCCTCTCTGCCTTTTGAGATTATCGGGCCCAGTCGCACTGTTAAAGAGCCGCAGAACACGACAAGGCCCCTGAAAACACTTTGCCATCAGAAGGCCGTAGATGCATGGGCCACCCGATGGTCCCCCTGAGCGTGCGGGCCCCGGTGCAGCTACACCAGCGGTGGTTCCACAGCTGATTCAATCAAAAATAGCAAATTATCAGTTTGTTATCTTTATGGGGAAGTAAGAGTCTTTCTCAACAGTGCCATATAACTCTCAGTGTTGCCATGTTATTCTCATGTGATCCCACAGAGAAACATTGTTGTGGTTGTTAACTTGAATATGTGAATTGAATAAGAGGATTCTTATTCCTGTATTCTTTGCCTTGCAGTATCCTTAAGTGGCCAGTTGGGAGAGCTGTGGCTCTAAAGAACTTAGCTAGCTTCCACATCAAGAAATCTATTTGCATGATATATTTGTACATGCAGGGAAGGGTTAACACTATATATATATATATTGTATTTCAGATATAAACCCTGCCATTATGTCGTTATTTAGACTATTGCATACATTTAGCAATTGGAGGTATTTCTATCATCCTTAACACAGTACTGTCTTCTTTTCCTATACCCCCCCCCCCCCCTTTTTTCCCCTTCTCTTTTCCTTTTTAGCTATTATAAAACACAGGTTTAACCTTTATTTCATCCACTTCCACTAAATCACTCCCATTCCCTAACCTTACCCCTATACATCCCTATATTAACCCCAATGTCCTTTATTTTATTTTATTCTTTACTTTACCTACCCTATCGTTTTTCCTATCTTTGTTTGGAGAAAGAGCCCATTCATTTCTTTGACTGAACTACAATAATTGTCAATTTCTTTATGCGCCCATTTGGCTAGTCCCCTTTCTCCTTATTTGATTGCGCCTTCTGTCGAGCATGGAAGGAGGGTATGTGGGAGAACTTTATATGTATCATGCTACATGTCCCTCGATCCCCTTCCCCTACTCCAGTCTATAAACCTGGATAGCAAACCATCTTTGATCAATTTATTTTCATAATTCTAATATTTCTATCCAAATATCCCAGTTTTCTATATGCGTGTAATGTATTTTCTAAGCTCACTAAGATACCTTTTTACATTTTTGCTTGCCATATTACTTGTATCACTTCTCAGACGGATGGAATTTTTAAAGTGCTATCAATAATTTGGCTGCTGTTGTGATGTGTCTTCACAGTATATTGTCCGCATGACACCCACTTTAAACTCACTGTATCAGTCAAAATTACCCAGTTTAAGATTTCCCAGTTCTGGTGCAAAATCTGCCAAACTGCTGATGATAAGTGAGTAGGTCATTCCTTGCTCGGATAAACTCTTTATGGACCAGGTTGTGATGACGGCAACTAACGTTATTAGTCCTTAAGAGGTTAAAATTCCAAAGTCACTACAGAGATGCATATGAGCACTTTGAATGCCATGGAATTGTACAACACATTACTGTACATGTCTCTGTCTTAACAGATTCTATTTTGTTTAATGAATTCTAACTATCATGTGTATCCCGTGTGCTACTCTGGTGTATGCCAGTTTCTAAAGCAATGGTTCCCATTATAATTTTCAAACAACTACAAGCACTTTCTGACTATTATAAAAATAACATGTAAACAGACTCAGAAAATTCGTAACCATCTAGAACCCGCATAGAACAGTCTAAAGCAGGAATTCTAAACGTAATACTATAAGCGGCAGGAATAAAAAGCTATATTTCTGGCACTATCGCTCCCCCCGCCAGCCGCCAACCCCCTCCCTCGCACCCCCCAGCCCCCAACTGGGTAAATAAAGGCCTAAAAAAACTTTATTTTACTTACCCTTTATTTGCTTACGATGTCCCTCGCGCTGGATGGTGGTTCCACCCTCTCCACTGTCCTGTGATGAGTGGGCTCTAATGTGCATGCGCAGCAAATTCTGCACGCGCATTTGATCTCCCCACAGGAAAGCATTGATTCAATGCTTTATTATGGGGAAAAATCTGACGCTGGGTATCCTCATGCAGAGCGTGAGGACGCCCTGCGTCATTTACTGGACCAAAGGTCTGTATCGTTTCAGGAAGCCCTCTAGTGGCTGTCTAGTAGACACCCACTGTGGGCAGACTTAGAGCTGCAATGAAAACATTGCAGTTCTCTGGAACTGTAATGTTTTACATTGGAGCACTAAGTGCAAAAGGGACACGGCAGTGTCTCTTTAGCCTTTTCGTGACATGGATCCTATTTACATACATACAGAGGCGACTCTCTAATTAGGTGGTTTATCTATCGCTCCCCCCGCCAGCCGCCAACCCCCTCCCTCGCACCCCCCAGCCCCCAACTGGGTAAATAAAGGCCTAAAAAAACTTTATTTTACTTACCCTTTATTTGCTTACGATGTCCCTCGCGCTGGATGGTGGTTCCACCCTCTCCACTGTCCTGTGATGAGTGGGCTCTAATGTGCATGCGCAGCAAATTCTGCACGCGCATTTGATCTCCCCACAGGAAAGCATTGATTCAATGCTTTATTATGGGGAAAAATCTGACGCTGGGTATCCTCATGCAGAGCGTGAGGACGCCCTGCGTTATTTACTGGACCAAAGGTCTGTATCGTTTCAGGAAGCCCTCTAGTGGCTGTCTAGTAGACACCCACTGTGGGCAGACTTAGAGCTGCAATGAAAACATTGCAGTTCTCTGGAACTGTAATGTTTTACATTGGAGCACTAAGTGCAAAAGGGACACGGCAGTGTCTCTTTAGCCTTTTCGTGACATGGATCCTATTTACATACATACAGAGGCGACTCTCTAATTAGGTGGTTTAGGCAGCCGCCTAAGGCCTTGCGCTGGCTAGGGTAGACTGTGTTGGGTCCTATGCCGCTGGGTGTGAGGCCCTTCCTGTCTGCCCGGCCAGCAATCGCAGACACCGGTCTGCAGCTCCGCAGTGTGCAGAGCTGCAGACCATGTGTCTCGCGAGAACTGGCCAAACAGAGCGTTGCTGCAGGTTTCCACGCCAACGCTCTGACGGATCTAGCGTGATACATTGTCTGCAGCTCTGCGGAGCTGCAGACCGGATATAACGGCCACCAGACCACCAGGGAGCCCACCAGACCACCAGGGAGCCCACACTGGACCACCAGAGAATAACAAAAGGTATTTAGTCCCCCCCTCTCCCTAATACCCCCCTCCCTCACACCATCAACCCCCTCTCCCTCTAACCATCACCCCCCTTCCTCTCACATCACCCCCCACACCATCACCTCCCTCTCACCATCACCCCTCTCTCCCACTCACCATCAACCCCCTCTCCCTTTCACCATCACCCCCGCTCCCTCTCACCATCACCCCCGCTCCCTCTCACCATCACCCCCGCTCCCTCTCTCACACCATTACCCTCCCTCACTCACACCATCACCCTCTCACACACAGGATCCCACACACACACACAGTATCACCCCCCTCACACACACTGCCTCCCCAAACACACTGTTAGCATCCCCTCACATTGTCACCTCCCCACAAATTGTCACACTTTCTTACACTGTTCAACCCCCCCACACACTGTCAGCCTCTTCATGAATCCACACTCACATTAACCACTCCTAATCCTGTTAATCTCACCCCCTCCAAACTCACCTGCCCTCACTCTGCCACACTAACCCTGTCACATTAACCCCCCTTAATCCTGTCACACTCATCCCTCCTACCATGCCACAATAGCCCTGACACACTTACCTCCACTCGCCCTGCCACACTCCCTCATCAAACCATGTCATACTCCCTGTCCCTCATTCTCTCTCACAACCCCTCCCCACACCCTGTCCATTTACCCCCTTCGCCCTGTCACACTCTCCCTGCCACCGGTACCCCTTTACTCACCTTGTCACAGTCACCATCTGAAGACATTCATCATACACACACAGTCAGGAAACATAGCTTTGCAATAAACACAATGCACAAAGGCTACAGGCAGCCCCCTCCTCCCCCCCCCCCCCATACACACAACACGCTTCAAGCAGATACCCCATACACATACGGTCCCAGACAAAAACGCAAACATGCTCACAGAGACATACATTCACAGACACAAAGATCCTCTCTGTCAGACACACTCTCAGGCACATACACAGGTAAACTGTGCATCAATGTGTATATGTGACAGTGTGCATGTATTGCAACTCTATTTTTTTTTCACTTTTTTGTTAGTGGGGCCTCATGTTTGCTTTCAATTTGCTTTCCTTTTGTCATACTGAACACCAAAACTATATCTCTTCAGGCATTTTTAAAACAGTCTGTTTGATCATCTTGGTTGCCATAATTGGGTCCAACGCATTATTTTTGCCCGTAAAGATGCAGTTCTGCCAAGGTATTTTTACTAAACAATGTGTTGTGAGTTAACTGCAAGTGTAACAATGGTGATGTTATCACTTTAATGTTTGTACGGCATTTTATATATATATATATATATATATTTGTTCATAGAAATTGATTATTTTTTCCATTGAATTACACTGCACCACATTTCTCTCATATACGTGTGTATATCTGTCTATCTTAACAATTTTTCTATCTGTATCCTTTCTGGGTTTGTTAGAATGAGCGACGGCATTAATCCATATCCCGGCTCTCCCGCTGTGCAGCCTGACAATGTGAAGATATGATTCCATTTGCGTGAGCCTCTGATTTCTCTCCCCCACTGCCCACTCCCCTGCAGTTACAATGCAATTCACACTGAGAAGAAGAGTAAAAATAGGTCCCAGTGCATAAGGGCGGTTTCACTCACCTCTCGTAGAAGTCATCTCGGTAGTAATCAAAGTCAAGTTCGTAACCACTGCAAGTAAAATACATTGTTAGATTGTAAGCAAACCAGGTCAATTCGTCTTTTTTTAGCTCATTTAGCTTTTTTATATGGAAGATATATAATATTTATTTTTAGCCATCATTTCTTTTTAAATTAACAATGATACTAAATACCATTTTTTTCCCCACTGAAACGCCTAGCCCTATACAAGCATATCATCAATATCCATGATTGATTTTCAGTAATTTATTAACCATACGCAAACTGATCCAGGTTTTTAGTAAGCGCTAAAATGGGGGCAAGTAGGGGAGGAAATTGTAGTACTATATTATGGTGTGCCTGGGTGACCGTTCTAGGTATTTACCGCTCTACCAACAAAAGCCTAATGTTTCCCTACATTTATTGCTTGTACAACATTATACATCAGCACTACATGTTGAAACTTTATAAATACATTTATCCATAATTTCATCACGCCTCTCCCCCATTTAAAGCTCAAAGTAAGAGCTCTTGTAGCAGATTTATCTAACACATGTGTGCAATTTAAAAAGTGCATTTTGTTTGTATTCAGTCTATTAACCCCTTAAGGACCAAACTTCTGGAATAAAAGGGAATCATGATATGCCACACATGTCATGTGTCCTTAAGGGGTTAAAGGGACACTATAGTCACCTGAACAACTTTAGCTTAATGAAGCAGTTTTGGTGTATAGAACATGCCCCTGCAGCCTCACTGCTCAATTCGTTGCCATTTAGGAGTTAAATCCCTTTGTTTATGAACCCTAGTCACACCTCCCTGCATGTGACTTGCACAGCCTTCCATAAACACTTCCTGTAAAGAGAGCCATATTTAGGCTTTCTTTATTGCAAGTTCTGTTTAATTAAGATGTTCTTATCCCCTGCTATGTTAATAGCTTGCTAGACCCTGCAAGAGCCTCCTGTATTTGATTAAAGTTCAATTTAGAGATTGAGATACAATTATTTAAGGTAAATTACATCTGTTTCAAAGTGAAACCAGTTTTTTTTTTCATGCAATCATAGCCAGGGGAGGTGTGGCTAGGGCTGCATAGACAGAAACAAAGTGATTTAACTCCTAAATGACAGTGAATTGAGCAGTGAAATTGCAGGGGAAAAACTGCTTTATTTAGCTAAAGTAATTTAGGTGACTATAGTGTTCCTTTAAGCTGGTCTTAAAGATCCACTGAACTTAGATTCTTAAAATGACAAACACATTTAAAGGTACATGGCATTTCTTTTTCTGTATATAGAAGTTTCCACACCTTACAATTAAACAACAAGTTGCCCTGGAGACTGACACCCATTGTTCTTGGAGTGTTGACGTTGGATTAAGATTCCTTTGACCAAGGAGGTACTACCAATGGTCCCTGTGCCAATCTAACCCTCTGATGGTAGATGAAGGATAGGAGAGATTCTTAAATGATCACCTACCGTCAGTTTATATACTAATCATTTCTAGAAGAATTGTGCCTTGTCTATCCATATAAAGGCACCGCACTACGCGTTTTCTGTCTGCATAAGGGGGTTCTGTATTCATCATCTACTCTCTTTTTAATTGATGTAGAAGTGAGGTTTAGCCAATTATTCAAAGTCCTTTTACATAAATATTTTATTTCCGAGGCGACTGAGATTACATTATTTTTTAAACCACCTATAGTTTTACATAAATGAGGGGCAATTGGTGGCTGACCATCCCCTGTTGTTTTTTTTTAATAGAGATGGATTTGGGGAACAGACCAGTCACTTTCTGTCTACATAAAAAAAAAAAAAAAAATACAGAGAACGAGCAGGGGGTGACGGACCGGTGGCACAAACGTTACGCGGCTGGAAATCACTAAGGGAACAGCCACACATCTCGCCAACACCCAGCCCCCTTCTACCGGTGACGCACAATAGCAGAATAGGTGGAGGCTTGCCAGCTAGGGTGTGGAGCTTCCTGGGCGATGGAGACTATCTTCCCATACGAAGGGCCCTAGAGGATGGTGGGCTCCGAGATCTGGATGCGTTGCTGGAGGGTAGACCGTGGACCGCACTAACTACACTCCGATACATGCAACTAAAACAATGCTATACTACCCTCACACATAGAGAACGACTAAATAGGGAGCTAACGTGGTTCGAGGAGCTCTGTGAGCAAGGCTCTGGACTGGATCACGCAGTATCCATACTATACCAACATCTAGTCACGAATGGCTGCATGGACAATAACACATTCCGAAGGCAGTGAGAGGAATCGCTCGGTAGAACATTCACACCACCACAATGGGACAAAGCACTCCTGTGGCAACATAAGAGCTCAATGAGCTCCCACTACCAGGAGGTTAACTATAAATTGATTTCCTTCTGGTATAGAACACCAACCGTGATACACCGAATCTTCCCAACAACCCCACCAACGTGCTGGAGATGCCAAACAGAAAGAGGTACACTGCTACATATCTGGTGGGAATGCAGCGACATAGCCCCGTACTGGGAAATGATAAAAAAGAGATAACCAGGGTACTGGGAGAAGTCCCAGACTGGTCTGCGGAATTCGCACTCCTGCATATCTCTCAACAACCTATATCGAGCTACAAAAAATTGATCATGCGCTATCTGCTGAACGCAGCTAAAGCCTCCATACCGGCATACTGGAAACAGACGGAGATCCCGACGAAGGAGGAGTGGGTCAGGCGAGTGGAGGACATTCAGGGTGCGGAGGCGCTCCATGCCTCCCTGACGGGCAGGGAAACCAAACACGTGGAAGCGTGGCAACCCTGGTTTATGTATATTTCCCAATACCCGCGGAATGGGGGGAAGCCCGGGGGCGGCGCACGGGCTCCAACTCCCCCTTAGCATGGACCATACACTGCTCCCCCTAGCCCTATCTCCTCTTCTTCTCCCTCTATCTCCCTCCCATACCTACCCCTGCTCCCCTCACACTCATACTTTGAATAGGAAAGACTGAGGAAAATCTGACGTAGAAAAGTGAGAACTACCTCCCACCGAAAAAGCGCCACATCACATAACTGACGCAACAAATATACAATTCAGCCAGCAGAACCCTCCCACCACCAGTGGGCACATATCATACACACATATAACGCACAGATCGCAAAAAGCAGTAGGGAAGATGCATGAAAGCCTTGGAACGCCACCTTTGACCATTCTAGATATCACTTACATAACTCCCCAAATGAAAGCAACAACCGCTTCCCCATTAGACCGAATTAAAGGGAACACATATCAAATTGGCACATAATAAATTAACGGGGATGACAAAACGCTAAATATTGGCAGCGCAAGCTCCGAACCCAAAGCATAACTAGCAGATAAGGCAGGATCGCAAATTGAGAACGAACACTAGTTTCAGAGATAGATGCCCTGTGCCCCTCGGAGAGGTACGGAATGAGGGATGTGGAAAAGGTTCGGCTAACAAGCCAAAAGAACCAGGGGATCAAATTACAGCTTTGATCCTCGACCTAGTCAGGAATCTTAACATGATGTGAATAGTATCCTCAAACTGATGATATGTTGGAGACCTGCGTGTCCCAAATTGCAAATCTTCTTAACAGTATTGACTGTTTGAACAAATTTTCAATAAAAACAGATTTACAAAAAAAAAATATATACAGAATGACCCATTGAAAAACTGATTTTGGCACAGAGAGTCTGACCTATTTTTCTTCTCTCAACTACTGGTGCACAAGAGTGGACTATGGTACTATAATGGTTCTTTTATTTTACATCACCTCCTATCCCTCTAGCAGATTTTGGGAATCAGGGGGCACAAAAATAACAAAAAAAACAAAGCTTGATTAGTTGTTTCCTACATTACTTCTGCAAAAAATTAAATTGTATGTAATTCAAGGTATTCACAGAATTTAGGAACAAATTCGATAGCTTTATTTGAAAATCAATATTACAATACATCAAACATATCAACGGACAAACAAAAAGTGATAAGGCTAGAAAGTAATATACGTGCAGTATCACCACATCAATAGCCTACCAGAGCAATACGGCAAATCTAAGCTCTGAGACTTCTAGCTGCCAGCAGAGAAATAGTTAAAAACCATTGGCAGCTCGACGCTTAATTATGTGGCCACTGACCCAGTACTGGCTAGCCAGCGGCCACATGGAAATACCAAAAATAAACAAATAAAAATATTATGGGGGTCAATAAGACCACCTTATTACTATCATGAAGGTATCCAGAATTCAGGATTTTTATTTGGCCTGTTCTATTACTGAAGAACAAAAGAGTTAGAAGAAAGATGACTTATGATGGTAGATATAATATATTTTTTATTTGTACAGGTTTTAGATTTTTTTTTGCCTCCTCCTCATTGTTATTAGGGTGAGGCTGAGGGGGTAGATAAGGACTTTTAGGGGGTGGTTAGGAGATTGGGGACTTTATTTTTATTTGGGGGTGGACAATGGCATGTCCACCTTCCCTACATTAAATTTAATTAAAGCCCCCACCTGCCTACATAATATAAGGAACTTGTAACCCAAGGTTAAATGTATCTGGTACCCTGGTAAGTTGAATATAAAATGCAATGAGAGGATATTAGAGAGGTTAAACAGACCAAATTGTGTTGCTCAAATTAAACTCTAGAACCAAGTAGTGTGGGTCTCAGTTTGAGTTGGCCCTACGTCATAAATTATCCTGAGAGTGGGGGAGAGATGGCCTTGAAGTCATTCGATGTCATGCTAACTTAAATTTTTTTACCAGTTTTTAAGTATATAGCTAGATTGTATGTTGATGTACTTGGTTTTTCAATAAATTAGATGCCATATGTATTGGTATTTATAATTGAAACATAACTAAAGTATGGCATTTCTGACTGCTGAGGGTATTCGAGAAAGAAAGGAGTAACCGCGTCCGCGTTCAGCATTGTGATAATGCTAAGCTCTCGTGAAGACACCATGATTTATATTCAAAGCTGCAAGATTTTATGACTTAATGGGATTGGATTTTTGTGTAGCAGGCCCATGATAAATCCTTAATATGAGAAATCCAATAATTATTTTAATTGCTTCTAAAATTACTGAAAACTGCTACTGATTCCATTTTATACTTTCTTTATATCTAATTGGTTTTAAAAGATAATTATGGTACGTTAACCTTCTTTGTCATGAGGGTCCTACTGAGCCCCTGTGTACATCAGAGATTTAATTTGCTTGAGTACTTTTTTGAATGTTTAAATGTTGGTTTTAATACCCGATTTAGTCGGTAAAAGGGAAATATGAATTAGTTAAAAGTGTTTCTAAGAACATCAGACTTTTAAGGATTTGGCCAAAAAATAATTGTGATTCACCGTTCAGTTGAATTATCATCTTCGAGATTTTTGGCTCATTAATTTAACCTTTTTTCTACATGACATGCATTTTATTTAAACACTGTAATTATTTTTCAAGACCTTAGTGTTACTGCCTTCTAACCAATTTTCTGTGCCTTGGGTAGCAGATATGTAAATATAACAGTGAGGTATATAGAACGAGCAAAAATCAATGTATATGTATCTACAAAGTTCCTACATGTGATTCCTACATGCAAAATATATATTCATGGACGCCTTGCGTCCATGCATTGACACGCCACATTCACACATTTATACAGTACAAACAAGCAGCAGCACGGTAGGGGGTTTATTCACTAAATACTGAATAAATTCTAGCTTGATGCGTTGCAATTGAAAATCAGTTTGCAAATTTTATGCGAAATAGCTAATTAAAGACAAAAGCCTGCAGCTCATTTTCAGTCATAGTTTGGCTATTTTAGTCAACATTTCGCATTTTAGGTGGAATTTCACTAGAATTCTGTGTTTAGTGTATAACCCCCTACATTCTTACATGGACACACTAACTAAGTGTGGTATGCAGGTACCTGCATGTAGTAGCACACAATATTACTAGTGATATAAACTACAATCATTTATTTACACACTACAGGAAAGATGTAATACATTTTTTTTGCAATTCAATTTTTTATTTTCTCAGAACTGTTAACACAATTTTGTACTCGCAATATGTTTAAGACTGTTGCCTGGGGGTGTTGCTTTATCTGAAAATTGTTTGTTACGGTTGTTATTCTAAATCAACATTAACACGCTTATTAACTATCTCTTTTAATGCAGTGATTGTTTTTGTGTGTGGGTGGTGGGTGTTGCGTATAAATGGTTAAGGGGTGAATTTAACAATCTGCATTCAGGGACTTGATATATAATGTGCCATGTGTGATACAGTGTTTTAATTAATTTCTAAGTTCTAAGAAGTTTAATCACTGTTTACAAATAAGCACTTGGCCTGGTTTTGGACTTTCGTTCATCTCAGACTGCCTGCAGAGTTGAAAGCAGATCAAGTTAAAAGGAACATTTTCCATATTTATTTTGTAATTTATTTCTACAGAAAGTCTGTGTTGCAAGATTAATTTAACAAAATCTCCGGCTTAAAATGGTTTCGTGTTGGTATAAATAACCTACTTAATCATATCTATTTAATCAGGCACATTTCTATAAAATAAGTGAAAACTGTGGATTTTACCTTACTTTGATCACAATGCACAGGATTATTTTTTTTTTTACTTTTTTTGAAACATCAAAAACAGACATACAAATGTAAGCAGGCGCCAATTAGTATACACCGGCGGCATGTTAAAGCAACAGTGTCACCATCTGGGGACTTTACCGAATTTGAAAAGACCCCCATCGGTGACATAGCCGCTGCCGGACCAGTGGCAGGGGGTTCAGATAAAAGTGAGATTTACTTACCAAAACCTGACATCTTCCTATGTCTGCTCTTCTTCCGCTCCTGGCTCTTCAGTGCCAGGAACCAACATTATTGCTGTACTCTTGTGCATAGGCAAGAGTATAGCATTAAAGGGACACTATACCAAAACAACTTTAGCTTAATGAAGCAGTTTTGGTGTATATATCATGCCCCTGCATTCTCACTGCTCATTTCTTTGCCATTTAGAAGTTAAATTTTTTTTTTTATGTACCCTAGTCACACCTCCCTACATGTGACTTGCATAGCCTTCCTAAACACTTCCTGTAAAGAGTCATCTACAATTTATCCTTCCTTTATCGTAAGTTGTGTTTTAAATTAGATTTTTTATCCCCTGCTATGTTAATAGCTTGCTAGAGCCTCTTGTATGTGATTAAAGTTAAATTTACAGAGAAAGAGATACAGTTGTTTAAGGTAAATTACATCTGACTGAAAGTGAAACCAGTTTTTATTTCATGCAGGCTGTGTCAATCAGAGCCAGGGGAGGTGTGACAAGGGCTGCATAAACAGAAACAAAGTGATTTAACTCCTAAATGGCAGTGAATTGAGCAGTGAAACTCGAGAAGCATGGTCTACACACCAAAACTGATTCATTAAGCTAAAGTTGTTTAGGTGACTATAGTGTTCCTTTAAGGTTTGAGACAGCGGGATGCTGCCAATTCCATGTAGCCATCACTGGTGTCGCCTGTTAGGATTGACTCTGTAGCTCTGCCCAGAGTCTAAGGAAGTCAGGCAGAGGAGAAATACAGAGACAAAGTAGTCCCTATTTATACTTGTATATCTCTTGACTGAGTTGGAATTTCAAATTGTATCTTTATGAAATATACATTTTTCAGTGGAGGGGAGTGCAGTGCCGCTTCACTGACATCTCAGAACATACAGATTCAGAAGTGGCCCTTTTGGCAGTAAAATAGGGTCAACATTAAAAACATATCAACCAGGATTGGGGTAGTGTTTTTTTTGAGGCAGAGTTATTTCCTCCACTATAAACAAAAGCTGGAGATGTCCCAGGCAGCACTGTCCCCGCTATAAGCACTGTTTTGACGCCCGCCATTTTAGATGGCTGATGCTATACAAACTTTTTATTTAATATTTATATTGACTGATATCATTCTTTGAAGAACAGTTCTTACCTGTACAGAGCAGCTGCGGCTCGCTTTAACCCTTTGGGCCTGTTGGGTTTTGGTTCCCCTGCCATGTTAATATCTGCCAAGAAAAACAATACCAGTTAGTGTGATGTAAAGGTTTATCCAACCAGTACGCTGTTCAACACATGTTCGATAAGAAATATGAACTCTTGAAGTGTATTTTATAATTGTGTATTCATTGGAAAAGATGGAAGTAAACACTCAAAGCACCAGTTTTACTACAGCTTGCTCTACTGTTTATGGTGTTACTGAACTGTCTCGGAAAACATATCTTTAAAATTTGTTTTCGTAAATTCGTAATATACTATATTATTTCAGCCACTTGAAATCTCCTGACTTTTTCATAGCAGGAGTATTCCAAGTTATACTATTGCAAGCTGAAACATTTTACTTTAATTGCATTTGGACCAGCATTTAATGGTACACTGGATTTCCCTATTTTGTTATTTTATTGATCATTTATCTTTTTTCACTGTTTGGTTGATATACCTTTTATATGCATACCGACTCCTGGTGGAAGGTTCGAGTATTCACTCTCTTTTCGATACTTTTTATCTTTGTGCAAAAAATTTTGGGGTCAAAGTCAAATGCCTTTTAATCCACATCCGGACGAATTAATTTGTTTGTGTTTACCTGTGGTGTATTACTTAATAAATAAGGCATCACAAGTAAATCTCGCATTGCTCGCTTCGTCAGGATATGGTTTAAAAGGCATTTGATTCTAATGAACTGGCGTCAACTAAGTTTTGAACAAGTCTACGGTACATACACAGCACGTGTCCCTGCCTCCATAAGAGCACTATGCTTGACTGCCATATACGATGTGAGTAAGTAGACAGTGGAATCAAGACAGTAGAAATAAAGATGACTATCATAGAAACAGTGACGATTTAAAGTGGATCTGTCATGACTGCTTTACCTTTATATTAAAGTGCTAAATATATAATTTATCTTAAAATAAATTATATAGTTTATTGTTTTTGGAGTTGTCATCTCAATACTTATCTCCTTTCTAGTGCTGGTAATGGAGCCATGATCCACAGCTTGTGAATTTTACACTAATGTAACATCCACCCCTGCTTCCCTCTTAAAGGGACACTTCAAACCCCTAACACACTTTGGCTTACTGAAAAGCTTAACGTGTGAAGAGTGTGTTCTCTTTATTTCATTTTGTAAAAAGTGCAGAATTCAATAGAAATTACATTGCACTTTTATAAATTATACTGGTCACACCCCCTTGTATTTCAAGCAGACAACAGGTTCTGTTACTTCCTGGTTTCATTAGTTCAGTGGAGCTAAACTAAAGAAGCAGCAACTGCTCGGTGGCAAAGACTTCTCATTGAGCTGCATTGGAAAGTCTGTGATTGGACAGCCACAGGAAGCCTGGGCGGGGCTAGAAGGGGAAGGCTTGCAAAGGCAGAACTGCAACTTTTGCAAGCTGTTTTTAGATTAACATCAATAAAAAAAAAATATGAATAATTAAATGCATTTAAGTTTTATTTTAGGATATATCTACTAAACAATATTTTTTATATATATTTTGTATTTGGGCAATGGAGTGTCCCTTTAATAGGGATGTGCATGGGCAAAAAATTTGGTTCGGCCATTCCGAAATTGTACTTCGGCAATTCAGGACTTCGGCACTTCGGTGCGGTTTGGCACTTCTGAAATTCGGGAGTTCGCCAATTCTGCACTTCGGATTGGTTGGGCACTTCCGAAATTTGGGACTTCGGCAATTCCCTAACCCTAACTCTACCCCTACCCCTATCTCTACCCCTAACCCTAAACTTACCCCTAACCCTACCATTAAAACCCTACCCCTAACCTAACCCTACCCCTACCCCTAGCCCTAAACCTACTAGAGTTATGGGTAGGGTTAGGGATAGGGTTGGGGTTAGGGTTAGGGTTACATTCCTGTCATCATTACCTTAATTCTCCATCCCTCTCCTGTTTTGCTACTTTTCAGAAATCCGAAGCACTTCGGCACTTCTGAAATTTGACACTTCGGAAATTCGGCAATTCAGACATTTGGAAGCATCCGAATGGCGGAATTTAAATTCGGACTGAAATGAATTGCACGTCTACCCTTTAAGTTTCTCTCCTAAACTACTGGACCCAATTTAATAAAAGCAGGGAGGGCATCCCCATAATGTTTAATTAAATCAGAATGGCGTCATCTTCTCTTCATTCCTTTTAATTGTGCACTGTGAACAAATGTAATTACATGCTCACACTGCTGTCTTTGGGAACTTTTCATTTTGGGGACACCAGAGAAAGAAACAAGACGGGAATCCCAAATTGGACTGTTGCGCCAGATCCCAATAATTCGGAAGGCATGAAAAAATGACAACACAGAAGAAAATCCACACATTTAACTTCCTGTACATAACACCTATAAGTGACATTTTATATTTACTATGAGTAAAATAATCATAATAATATATACATATATGCAGTATAAATATTTTAAATTAGCGCTGTTCACCTCCAGCAGAAATCCTTCAAAGCAGAAATAATTCCCGCAACAGAACAGTCACCCATGCTTTTAAAGCATTCAATCAAACAAGAATTGCCTTACGCATGTTTTGCAGTGATTTTTTTCTCGCCACAATGCAAACATAACCAGTCAACGGCAACATTTCCTGTAAAGAGACACAGCGGAAACCACCCATTCTTTGCTGTAAATGTAAGTTATCTGCTTGTACACAATGAAAAATGTGCATCATTTAAAACGATTGATTTACACAAGAAAAGCAGATAAAGGTTTTGGTCCACAAATGGACCTTTGTTAAATATATACCTTTGTATAACTACAACCTTTGTTCATTATATACCTAAATATATAAACACATTACGCATCCTTTCACAGATAGTACATACACACAATGTTCTTTTGGTGCACAATGCAACATTTCCTTGGCAAAGTGCATTAAGCTTATGTGTAGCGCAAGTGATATTTATGAAGCTTAAATGTGCTATCTAAATCACCGTAAAAGAAAACTCCAAGCACCATAAGCACTACAGCCCACTGTAGTGGTTACAGTGCCAGAAGTACTAGGGTGCACTCACAGAGTACATAGTCAAACCATTTAAGACAACTTACATAAAGTCTTTTGGACACCCACTGTCTCCTGTACTATCAAAATTAATGATGGGCCTCATGCCTGTAGTGCTTGGAGTGATTCTTTAAATCCCCACATGCTGATGTAGGGGATATGGTGCTATTTAAGCCACAGCCACTCTCCTCCAGTCCTAAGTCAAATCACCTGGGGTCTTCAAGGTGCATATAGCTAAGTTTGGGGATGCTTGGCACGTGAATGGGGTGAGTTGGGCTAGGGGGCTTAATTGCAGGGACCACCTTCTCTTGGTAGGGAGAAGATTGATTGTCAGATGAATGAGGGGGGTCTGCATTTGGGATAGAGTTTGTCATGGAAAATCCTGGGTGGGTGCACTGAGTCTAGATGCCAGAAGGTGTGGGCACCGCCATGAGCAGGCCAATGGCCTGTCACAGGTGGTCAAGAAAGTACCATGCTATGATGCTTAGAGCCAAAAAAATATTTCACTTCAGCCCTGGCATCACTAAATTGAGTGCAAGGGAGCAGTGAGGAACTGGAAGATTGCTGGAGCCACTGGACTGCATGGAGAAGATCCCCACTGAATGACATGGAGAGGACACACACCAGATCTCTTAAAGGTAGAGACCCTGGATGGGCCTAAAAAAATATAACCACAAGAAATAAAACTAGTTTGTGAATGTGTGTGCAACAATGTGTAAGTATCTTTCAGTGAGTGTGTCTCTCAGTCTGTTTGTGTCAGTGAGTGTGTTTCAAATCAGTTAGAGCGTATGTAAGCTTGTCTGTCAGTGAGCGTCTGTCATTGATAGTGTGTGTCACTGTGTCTGCAAGTGGGTATGTGTGTGTCTGTCAGTGAGTGTGTGTCTCTTTCAGTGAATGTGTATGACTGCATCATATCATGACTGTATCATAGAGTCTCACAGTAATGCACAATGTGTATGACTGTATCATATCATGACTGTATCATAGAGTCTCACAGTAATGTGTACTGTATATAATTGTATCATAGAGTCTCACAGTAATGTGTAGTGTGTATGACTGTATCATATAGTCTCACAGTAATATGTAGTGTGGATAACTGTATCATAGAGTCTCACAGTAATGTGTAGTGTGTATGACTGTATCATAGAGTCTCACAGTAATGTGTAGTGTGTATGACTGTATCATAGAGTCTCACAGTAATGTGTAGTGTGTATGACTGTATCATAGAGTCTCGCAGTAATGTGTACTGTGTATAACTGTATCATAGAGTCTCACAGTAATGTGTAGTGTGTATGACTGTATCATAGAGTCTCACAGTAATGTGTAGTGTGTATGACTGTATCATAGAGTCTCGCAGTAATGTGTACTGTGTATAACTGTATCATAGAGTCTCACAGTAATTTGTACTGTGTCTGTGTATAACTGTATCATAGAGTCTAACAGTGATGTGTAGTGTGTATAACTGTATCAGAGTCTCACAGTAATGTGTAGTGTGGATAACTATCATAGAGTCTCACAGTAATGTGTAGTGTGTATGACTGTATCATAGAGTCTCGCAGTAATGTGTACTGTGTATAACTGTATCATAGAGTCTCACAGTAATGTGTACTGTGTCTGTGTATAACTGTATCAGAGTCTTACAGTAATGTGTAGTGTGTATGACTGTATCAAAGAGTCTCACAGTAATGTGTACTGTGTATAACTGTATCATAGAGTCTCACAGTAATGTGTAGTGTGTATGACTGTATCATAGAGTCTCACAGTATTGTGTAGTGTGTATAACTGTATCATAGAGTCTTACAGTAATATGTGGTGTGTATCTCTGTATCATAGAGTCTTACAGTAATGTGTACTGTGTATAACTGTATCATAGAGTCTCACAGTAATGTGTAGTGTGTATGACTGTATCATAGAGTCTCACAGTATTGTGTAGTGTGTATAACTGTATCATAGAGTCTTACAGTAATGTGTGGTGTGTATGACTGTATCATAGAGTCTCACAGTAATGTGTAGTGTGTGTGACTGTATCATATCCTGGACATGATGGGACACCATAGCAATTCTGATACATCCCAACTTTTGTCCCAATCAGATAGTTTTGATGCATATTAAAGAGGCGACTGCTACAGCTGGGTGTATTAGTGATGAACCTCACTTCAAGTTACGAGGATTGTCAAACCACCCATGTCATGGGCTAGAAACTCTGAGGTACCCTCTAAACAGGACTCACTGATTACCCCTCTTTCACTTCCTACTAGCAGGTAGATACTGTCTACATTATAAGTGGCAGCAGCTGCTGGGAATATGATGTCATATCGCCACACCTTTCACACAGTGTAGTGTCCTGATAGAGCGTTATCGTACTGTAATTTTAATGCTGCTCAGCCGCACTACTAAAGAGAGATAGGGGAGGAAAATAATAATATTTTTATATATTTTTATTTTCCGTCCTACCGCTCTCTGGGTCCACACTCTTTTTTCCCCCTCTCCTCACCAGATCAGATTGCAAGCATGTACTCTGAGCCTGTTAGATGGTCCAATCAAAGGTTTGTCTATGAGAAGTCTTTGATTGGACCTCGTGTGAAGTAGTTGTGGGAGAAGGGGACGTGGTAATTAAGGTTGTGATTGAAACTAATGTTCCAATCTCCTGATTGGCCTTATGTATCAGAATCCACTGCACCACACCTTGATGCACCAGAGCCTGTGCGAGTGGCTCTATTCCACTCGTTACTTGTGAGCTGCCCCCTGTAGGACTTATATGCAATTTCTATTTTGTTTGATGTATTAGATGGTTTGCACTATATGCTCTTTGGTTTTTCTTAAAGGCACAATGCAGTTTATATGAATTGACTTATTGAAACCCCTAAAAGATATTAAGTATATTTGTGTGCAAAATATTTTACTTTTATTTTGTTCTTTAAATGGAGTTATTTTGACTCCACTCTTTTATGGTTTTTATTGTGGTTCTATAATTATCAAGGTAATTTTGCATGTTAATCAGCACTTTAACACTATTTATATGTAATTAATTATTTCATGTTTTACAGCTAATTGCATTAGAAGCACTTTGTCTTTTGGTCTCCAGAAAAATTAGCTGTAGCACTTAGCGCCTGTAAATTACACTTTTAGTGCTTGGAGAATTTCTTCTGTATTTTTTTTTTTTTTTTTTAATATAGTTATCATGGCTTTTAGAGTGGGGGGAACCTAAAGAATATTGCCCAATAGGGCATCATTCATTAAAAACTATGATGCATAAAGGAGGGTTGTAGTAACTCTTTAACCCTTGCATTAATTTGGCTTTGTTTTTTTCAATTCAATTTAAAATTTGTCACAATTCACTCTTTAGTGAATAAGTCCTTGTTTAAACTCACCTTGATCTTCGTCTGCTAGCCATCTCTACTCTGTACTACACAGTGACTGTGTAACAATATACATTATTCAGTGTCTATTTGCCTGATTGTGTCTGCAGTACTGACCTTGTTGCGGCCTATCTGATCTATGAGCTCCTATCCGTGTCCTGCAAATCATACCGTTGGGCTGACAGTCTGTTCTATAACAGTAATCTTAGCTCAGCTGTCTGTGCCAGCCCCTGGTGAACCCACCGTATATTAAACTGGGTACTGCCAGGATGTTGAGGGCAAAACGGAGACAGATTTAATGCATCCTCAGGATGATGTTTTGATAATTTACTTGACTGTCTAGCACAGCGGTATTCTCGACTAAGTACCACTATCGACGTCTGTTTGTATAATTTGCTAAGATGCATTTCACTGCTTTCCAAGAGTCTAGGGCCTTTCTGAGCAGCTGGGTGCTGAGATTCACAGGGATTACAGTGTCCTGATTTTACAAAGAAAGGTCTTATGTAATGTAAAAAGTATAAGAAATTAAAGTGTTACTCTAAGCATCATAACCACTACAGCATGCTGTAGTGGTTATGATGGGATGAGTAGCCTGGCCCAGTTGCCCAGTAATGGGGCAAACTGTTTAGCAACAGCTTATTCCCTTACCTGGTTACCACCAGATTTCGGGCCCAGTCACACACTTTTGGCATCTACAGACGCCGGAAGCCGTGGCCCTTGCCCTTCGTTAAACGGAAGGCATCAGCTGACGTCTCTCACCAGTGAATAAGAAATATGCACAGAATTGACAATAGCCAGCCTTGAACTTTCGTTCTGGGTTGGCTGATGAAACTCCAATGATGCTTCCGGAAGTGTAGTTAAATCTCCAACAGCTGTTGGACTCCTGAGTACAACATCAAGAGATTAAAAGGACACTATAGACAACCAGACCATGTTATGTCAATGAAGTGGTCTGGGTGCTATGTCCCTGTAGTTTTGTGTAAAACATTGCTGTTCCGCATGTTTAAATGCCCATAGTGGCTGTCACTCAGAAAGCCACAAGAGGTGCTACTGATGAAATAGAGTAAAACTCGACTATTTCCATCAGATCGTCTCATAGGCGTTTTGCCGTGCAAGAGCATTAGCCTCCCAGTGATTTCCTATAAGAAAGTAGTGGATTGGCTAAGATCATCGAGGGTGGGATGGTAGCACGGGGAAAACGTAATACTGCATTTTAACTCCTTACAAGGGGAGACCGTGGACCGAAACATTTAATATTTGTATTCCTAATGCTATAGTGTTCCTTTATTAAATAAAAATCATAGTTCAAGACCGGTTTTACAATATCATTTCCAAACATCCACCGCATTACCAGCACAAAAATAGTTTGGGAAATGTAGATTGTGATTGTGTTGATAACTGTTGAGCAATAACTTTAAAATGGGACACCCTTTAAAAAAAAAAAAATTAAAACACTAAACGGATTAATCACTAAAGTAAGAACTGACAGGAATTCAAAGTGAATTTAAAATTTGAGGACAAAATAGCTAAATTGAAAAAAATATTCCTTGGAACGTTGAGGTCCCAACAATTCTCTCACTTTGGTAAACAACCTTTGTAGTCTGATCATACTATATGTTTACATGCGATACACAAACACTACAGACTGTAACAGATAGACACCATGCCAGCTGATGACATCACACACATCAAATGTGTGACATCACAAAGGTAGGGCAAGTGTAACACAGCAGTGACAAGATTGTAAGGCAATTTGCAGCAGATTTTAAAGAGCTCACATTAAGCAACTGAAGACCTAATCTGAGGAGGCACACACAACAATCAATTTAGTGTTAACATGAGCAGCATGAAAAATATTTGGCACTGTGAGGTAGGTTTAATTACTTGAAAACATGAAACATGAAAACACACTCCTGGTATGTGGAGCCATCACATTCATAAATATGCGAGGCATTCTAGGGGGGAGCCACAAGAGAGAGCTTTATATGTGTGTGCTTAATGGACTGTGGAACTTCTGCGTGGAGAGGTGAGTATCTATGAGGACATTATACTGCACCATGAAGACGGAGCTTGTATGGTCTATTACAGTGCTGTAATAGACCATACAAGCTCCGTCTTCATGGTGCTCCACATACCAGGAGTGTGTTTTCATGTTCCTAGAGGGAACAAGAACCCACCATGTGTATATATATATGGAAGTCATATTCTGGCGAGCAGGGCGACGACCATAGATGGAGGTGATCACCACAGCACTTGTCACCTGTTTGACAAGTGTTCCATATGTGGCATAAGGGTGTATGAAATGATGAACTTCTGCAAGGCTATCATCTAGTAATAGCATCCCTCAGGCATGCTCCCACCATAGTGGCCACAATGTCCTCCTAGTCAAATCCTAGCAATGAACAAAGGGGTGATGACTAGGTGTGACCCTGTGGCAACCAATAATAGGTATGCTTCATTAGCCATGCTTTACTAGACATTACCTAAATGAGAGACAAGTATCCTCTGATTTCATCTGTCAATGTGGATATCGCTTTAAGCACTATCACATCGGCACGATGCTGGCGAGCAACCACTTCTTCGTTGGTTCTTTAACTGACTATAATATGTATTTTCTTCTAATTATTAGAAGAGTGAGCTATCCACTCATTCTAGCTGCTCACTGTCTGACATATCCCCCTCAAGCGATAGAAGTTGTTCGGACCCCGATCAGTTAGGGGCAGATACCCCTCTGAAAATCCTTCATGTGACAAAAAGCTTAGTGAGCCGTTTACTTTATTTTTCATCAGCTCATTTACTGATAACTTCACTGAACGGATTACTATCAGACAGTGAGAACCGGCGAGTAATTTTTTCAATGCCGGCATGACTCCGCCCCTGTTACTCCCATGTGGGCGGTAACAACACTGAGTGACAATGTATCCAGCAATCCGCAGCTCGGCGCCAAAAGGCAGTACACGCCCACTGCCCAGATTGGCTGTTCGAGTCATCTGACTCGCTATTTAAACGCTGTAGGTTCAGGTACATGCCTTACCATTGACAAAGGCGCTTTAGGAGCGCCGAAACGCGCGTTAGGTCCTATGTTTTTCTTGTTTCACTACACAGTTTGATGTGATCACCAGGGGGTGGGAAGCTTTTGGTACTAGAGCTAGTCTTTAGCTCGTGGCAATCTCATTCATTGCAGTGTAGAAATCATTTTTCTCTTGACAGCTCATCCTACTAGCTCTGTATCACACAGGAGAAAGGAGTTTGATCCAGCCGATATTATGTGACTCTGCAGCACCTATAGTAACATCACTGTGTGATTTAGGAGGCAGCCCTTATGCGTTGAGTGAGTGCAATATAGCAATCTTTTTTCCTCTGTGCACAATCTCACACAGATCAGTGTGCACTCTCTAGCATAACCTGGCAGCTCGCATTAAGTTTAAGCCATTACGGTTACTCTGCTGCAGTCCTAGCTTCAGCTTCAGCTTTGCAACATTTTCAGAGATCTATATTATGGGATCGAGTACACTCTGTTGCAGAATATAAGAGACACAATTCTCTCTTTCTCCTCATACTCTGTTATTCCTGATATTCAGCTACCACAGAGTCCTATATATGTTACTGTCTGGTGCTGTTTTTTAGCCCTAGCATTTACATATATCTAGCCTCCATATATAGACTCTATATCTACAGAGGCTCACTCGATATTTGTTTTAGCAGGGCTACCCTCTAGAGGCATCTTTTCAGTCCCCTGTATAGACAATCTATATTTTTCTATAGACCCTGTCTTACTTTAGCTCCCTCCCCCACAGTCTGGGTGTATAGTTGTTAAGGTGTAGTAAGTTTCCTTTTCTCTATATATTTTATTGGGATCATATATATATTTTTTATGATGCCCGCAATAAAGTTTATTATCTCTTAAGGTCCTCTCATCAGACACAATCGCCACTGCAGTACTACTTTCTAGTGTCCCTGAAGCCGTTCCAGCTTGGGTTCACATTTCCTCTTTCTGTATATATACAAGGGTTATGCCCTACTAGTACTGCAGACACACTCTAGTTCCCACTTTTGGGAACCTCAGCACTTCTGTGCCCCCCCTTTTATACTAATTAATGACACAAATTCAGGAATTATGAGGAGGTCTCATTACACAAAACTTGCAATAGCAGCAGAGGTCATAGGTATAACAACTTTCCCGATACTAAAACCAAACAGGTTGTAGTTTTAAATAATAGCAAGGAAAGAGATTCTGTCAATTAAGTTTCTACAACTGGCCATAAAGCTTGAATGTCCATACTACTGGTGGCACAGTAGTGTAGGGTTCATGGCTGGACTCTCCCCTGTCTTGTATACTTCAAGGCTGGAGAATGTCCCAAACACAGAAGGCCAAATCAGAGTGAACAGGTCAAAGAGTAAAGACACTGTGTTGACGTAACTCATATTTTGGATATTTTCCAAAAGAAATATCCAGTATATATTTTTTGCTCATGAGTCCCTTATACAAATTAAAAAGGATTAATAATACTATATACAATTGTACGATTTTTTTCACTCAAATATCTTAAAGAACAAGTGTATGTCATGTCTTAAAACATTAACCCCTTCTGTGCGGGAAAGGTTGCACAAACTTCCAAGACAATTGTTGTGTTTTTTCCAATTCAAGGAAGCAGTTAAACTTACACACAACGAGAAGGGATTTTTTAATTTAATTTTTATTTTTTTATTATTTTTATGTGTCAGAGACATTCGCAAGTGCAGTAAGGCAGTGTGATCTAAAATGCAAAATGAAAGGAAAAATTATGCACAAATAAATATGACTTCAATTTATAAATAATGCCTGTCATTTTCCACTTTCCTTTTAACATTCTTTTTGTTCCCATGACATATCTTCCATCTCTTTGTCCCCAGGGAACAAACCATTTACATATAAAAAGTGCATTAAAAGACTGATGCTCTGGGTACCTTCATGTGTTTAACTACAACCCCAATAAGCATGACATACAGCACTATTTGCCACATTCTGCTATACCTGCAGGGTCCACACCTGCCCCAAACCACAGCATTGGTTTTAACTACTGCTTTTAAGTACCTTCTGTGATCCAGGCAAGATTTAGATCAAATGCTCGGCTGGAATCCTCAGAAATAAAAGGACTTTTCTGTCTTAGCTTCATATGTGTGTTCTGTCTATAAGTGAGGATTAGTTCATAGCTTAAAGAGAAACATTCACATAGGTGATTATGGAATTTTTAATTAACAATAAACTAAAGCTATTAATTGTTAATGTGTTTTTATTAAATTTGGGTTTTAAATGCATGTGGATGAAACAAAATGCCATAGATCATTATATACTACATATATATATATATATATATATATATATATATATATATATATATATATATATATATATATATATATATATATATATAATGTCCAATGTTACCCAGCACACACACTCAAAAATATGAAAAAATGCCGGGTGCATAAGAGCCATAGCCAAAAACTACTATAATTTGTAATAAATGAGGGCTTGCACTCACGGTCTGTAGATAAGTAAAACAATTCTTGTTTATTTCAATTCGATTAAAACATGGTTGCTGCCATCAACGTTTCAGCCACTCCTGTGGCTTTCATCAGGATCAATTCAGCATACAAAAAAAAAAAAAAAAGTGGCTGAAACGTTGATGGCAGCAACCATGTTTTAATCGAATTGAAATAAACAAGAATTGTTTTACTTATCTACAGACCGTGAGTGCAAGCCCTCATTTATTACAAATTATATATATATATATATATATATAATATATATATATATATATATATATATATATAAATTCAGTCATTTCCCATGATATCTCCTGCTTTCCTACATGTGCACATTTGAACTATTTAACAAATTGGACTTGTGGGACGTGTACTTGAGTGCTTAAATTCAGGACTACAAAGGATATTCAGCTTGCGAAAACTGCTTTAACTGATAACAGGAAACTCTCCATGGCCCAATTCGTAAAAGACAAATCTGCATTTTTAGGAATGGGTTTACCCTGTAAAGGTGTCAGCCAGGAGGGCTGCCTTCCTCACTCTGCTTAAATGAAAGTGATCCATAGGGATGCATTAGTCTAAAGCTTACCTATGAGAAGCATTAGACTAGGTGATCAACACATTTAGGGCAACTGTTGCGTATGCTCCATTTACCCTCCATTACGCTACAAGAGGCAGGCAGAGAGCATCTAAAGTGGTTAAGGAACACCCTAGACCAGTGGTGTATCCTGGTTTTGTGCTGCCATAGGCATCACTCTGCGGCGCGCGAGGGAGCTGAGCAGAGAGTTCATTAATCAGTGCTTCCTCACCGGCGCCGCCCGCCCGACTGGATTTTTAGTTAGCCGCGAGGCTGACAAGACATTTGCCCTAGGCATTTGGGGGCGGCTTTTTTTGCCGCCCCCTGGAAAATGCTGCCCAAGGCAAATGTCTTGTTTGCCTCGCGGCTAATACGTCCCTGCCCTATACATTAGAATTGAACATAGTTTTTTTTTTTTTAACAAATTAGGACCATCCACACTCACAGCTCATTATAGTGGTTTTGGTGGCAGGAGTCCCCTGGCACTTACCCATTGTAAGGAGTCAAAACGTTTTTGAACAGTTTGACTTCTTAAATGGAGTCCTCCTGGCGCCACTCCATAGTTTCTTGAGAGCCGTAAGTTCCTCAGCAGGAACTTCCATTATCCCTCCTGAATGGACTATTTCTGCCAGTGCTCTCACTCCTGGCACCATAAACACTACAGCAAAATGTAGTGGTTATGGTGCCTGGAGCATTCTTTTTATTTTCACCTTTTTGGCCAATATAGCCAAACATTTCCGATTTGGCTATTTTGAGTTAGATTTTGACATTTTTTGTCAGCATGGAGGGGGGTTCCTTTAAGTATTGAATTAATTCTTGAGCATATATATGATGCTACTTACCCAATGTCTGTCCAGCCAGTACTCGACCGTTCTCACCAAGGACAGCCCCCCGCGCATGCCTCTCATTCAAATATTGTACAAACGCATATCCCTTGTGCACTGAGCAGCCGACCACCCGTCCATATTTAGAGAAAATTGATTCTACATCACTCTTCTTCACAACCGCTGTGTTTAGATTCCCAATGAACACTCGAGAATTCAGTGATTTTGGATCATTTTTGTTGGTGATGTTGCTGGTAGCTGCTTTCAGGGACATTTTCCCCCTGTGGCTGGAGACAAACAATGAATAGGTGTTATGCAGCACTGACATTAATAACAGGAATACAACTAGAAGTCAAGATATACAGCATTAAATAATGGAAGAGACAGAATCTCGTCTGGTATTGAGTGATAGAAGAACGGATTCTTTGTTGGAACCCAAAAATATGCCAGTGATATACGGAACAACGACAAAGAGAATAAATGTAGCTTGCAACAGGTTAGATGGAAGGTCATAGACTTGAGTTCAAAGGGCAATAACTGGTATATAGAAATTGGCAGTAGGGATTTCTTTTATGCATTAGTTATTTAGTCATTCAATTTTTAAAAATGAGAATAAAACATGAAACAAAAACACACACGCACAAGCTAAAACATTTATTTTAGACAAAAAACCTTGAAAACTATTTAATTTTACAACAAACGCACTGGAAGCTCTTTCGCCAGTTATTGCTATAACATTAGTCAAGGCTGCCCTCTTCTGAGATTGATTTAAAGGGGATTGTCGCTTTTCAGAATATATATATATATATATACTTGTCAAACATTTTAAAATCTCTGTTCTTTTTTGTCATTAAAATAATCAACAAAAAACAAGCACAAAACAAAAAACACCCACACCTAAAAACCAAAACCCACAGTCTTTACACCTCTCAATTAGCATAGAGAGCTCTTATATCTTCATGAAGGTGTGGAACCAATGGTTGGGAGAGAACCTAGTGGAGAAGGTTCCTTGGGTACCTTGGCTGTTCCAGGACTGAACTTGATTGTCAACTTATAAATATTTAAAGGGTCACTGTAATCATAACTGCTACAATCTGTTGTTGTTTTATGGTGCTAGGAGGCTGTACGACACTGATTAGCAGAGGGTGTCACCTCTGAGCTAATTAATATAGTCCAAATTTGAATGAAACAAGCATGTAAATTCAACATTCTATATATGAGAACTGGAGATGATTGTGCCCACTGATTCCTACCAAAGGCTGCACATTTAATACACATTTAAAATTTGTCAATTGAAAAAAAAGGTTATATCGGCTTTGCAATGTTTTATCAAATTGTGTAATTTCCAGAGAAGTGATGGTTCCATTTTAGTGTCAAAGTTTTGTGTCTAGTGGCATAACTAGTTGAAGGTTCAGTATTTGCCAAAATATGACAACCATGTTTAATTGTATAAAATTGACAATTTTATACATTTATGTATAACTTTGAGACACTGTATTATTCTGTAAAGCAAACCAAACTTCATCGCATGTATGAAAGATCAGATTTCACACAATTTATTTCACTTTATTTTGTTCTTCAAGAATGTGGGTATGAAACCAGTGCTGACCTAAGTCTACAACTCAACTTGACCATTATTTATTGTCAGTATCGAGGCAGTCCACCCAAGTAAATAATGAGCAATAGATTTGGGTCAAAAAGATAAAAAGCGACAAATTCCATAGGAAAATGAATATATATATATATGATGTTAAGAAGTCTAATGCTAATGTTTTCCATGTAAGCTGTTTTGTCCAAGCTGCTGACTGCCTCACCACTTTATTTTATTGTAATTTTATGATGATGAATCATATCAAACTGGTAGCAATGACGTGCATTTATGAATTTACACCATTTCCATGTAATTTGGTGGCCTATTGAAACCTGAATCATTGAGGTTTATTTGCCCTTTTGTGTTTGTTTGCAGCTCTTAAATCAATTTGAGTATATTTTCTGATATTTTGTTCTGGCTATGGCTCCCAACTATGGCTAGTTCTCTGATATAGTGTATTTCTGGAATTCTCAGTGCAACTAGCTTTCAGTTTTTGTGTCTTTCTAGAACACTGACAATGGCTAGGACTACATTATAATTTTTTGTGCTTACTATACATTCTTTTCTTCCTTGGAGGTGTTCTGTTAAGACCAGTTGCTCTAAAGTCCCGTAATATGCCTCTCTGTTTTCATCATCCGAATCTTTTTTCCTGCTAAGGTTCTGGCCTTTTGATTTGCTTGTTAAGGTTGTTCCAGATTTGTCAACTGCTCATTTGTCCCAATGACAGTGAATTATATTGAGGGCCAGGAACAGATACAGGACAGTAATGTGGGGGGAACATTGGTAACATAAAAAGGGGGGAAGAGGAGGGCACAACCCCCGAGATAGCTCCAGTGGGTACCCAGAAAATATATGAAAATATTAATATTTCTTCTCGTTACCGAGTGGCATCGAAATGACAGTCCTGAAAGTGATTATGCACACTCAGGATGCTTCAGGAAAATATTAATAATTTTATATATTTTCTGGGTACATGCTGGGGCTATCTTAGGGGGTATGTTTTAAAATAAGCTATTCTAGCCTTGATATTGCCATTCAGATATATCTTACTAAAATTTGTTGTTTAGTAATTAGCCCTGTCAATGCAGTAATAGTGCAGAACGCAGTATATACTCACAACATCAAGATCAGCTGTTAAATGGTTAGGAGTTGAAAGTTGAATTTATCTGCAAGATCCTCTAAGGCACGCAAGAGAGATATTTGTTTTAAACAACCATATCTTCTTTCAAGATAAATTGGTGTAAGAAATGTATTTGGAGACTTTCCAAATAACGTGTATGCTATTCATATATAGCATAAGATGTTGATTTAGGTCAAGTTTACCTCAATTTCAAGCACAATTAAAAATATGTACTAAATATAAATGAATCCTCAGGTTTCTCATTTCACCTTCATTAAAATGTCTCATTATTATCACAAAGATGATTAAAAGAATGTTTCCATTCTACATTAACAAATACGCCAACACAATGGCACTTTAAATGCTCTCAGTTGTCTGACACCAACGCGTTTTATGCAACTGGAATGCCAGCTTTGTCTATTTTAATGGCACTTAATGTATTGTTATTTTTTTTTTTAACTTCTGCATACACTATGTTAATTTCATTTTTTTATTATAGTAAATTCTTATTTTTTTTACACACCTATCCTCAAAGTATTTTAGATTTCCCCCTTAATGCCAGGAACGCCCCCTAAGTCCGCCTTAATGCTACATTAACATTACCCCTTCCCTACCCCTTAGTTCCGCTCAGTCTACAGTTTGGGGTATACCTATGTACTCTGTGCCATTACAGAATCATGTATAGCAGTGTACATGGTACTTTAATGACACACAGATTATGCATGGTGCAATGACACCACGTACTTTTTCATGCAGCATAATTATAGTTTTACTTGAATGCAATCAAATATTTTTAAGTCAATATTTTAAATCTGCTCTCCTTTATTTCCTTTGTGAAACTAAATGGACCAAAAAGGTCACCCAGACGACATCATCTCGAATAAATTGTCTAGGTGCAGTGGTCCTGCCATTTTAACCCTGCAATGTAAAACATTGCATTTTTGTACAAACTTGGTCCATGGAATCGAATGCTGCAAATAGGCCCACCTGGCCATCATTATTTATTGCCATAGTTTCATTTTTCTTTTCTTTTTTTTGTCAATCTTTATTTAAGATTTTTTTTTTTTTTGATCAAGGGAAATCCTACATGTTTATTTATGTGCGAAATTAAATAAACTTTACACTTGGACAAAGAACTGAAAACTTTATGGAAATGATGCAAACTTTTGGATGGCAGGAACAACCTAAGACCCCCACAAATAAAAACTAGCATGTAGCTGGTAACAAGAGATAAAAAAATAGCATGTAGCTGGTAACAAGAGATAAAAAAAAAATAGCATGTAGCTGGTAACAAGAGATTCAAAAATATATCTGTTACAACACTCCCAAGAAAGCTAAATTGTATCCCATGTGTGGACATGCGTGGACATGACGCAATAGCAGACCTAATGACACTCAAAAACACGAGGATACAGCTACTTTGACGAATCTGCCCAGAGGCAAATATGCCACCCAGGGATACTGCTGTGGACATCCAGGTCACCACTGAAGTCTCTATGGTAACAATAAATATTTGCTAGCTGTCTGGCTACAACAGTGTATAGATGATAAAAGCAAAGGTATTCAAGCAAGGCCTTGCCGTTTTTGCAATATAGCTTATTTGAGGTTTTGTAATACACAATTCTGTGAGATTGTCTCCAACACCAAAAAGAGCCGCAGTCAAATGCAATACAATAAATAATTTGTTGTTCAAAAATAATATTATAGGAAGCTGTTACCTTTTGTGAGTTTAGCTGAAGATATGCTTGAAGCACAGAAAATTCATCACCGACAAAAGAGACTCAGAGACAGTTTTCTGATTTAAAAGCCGTCTGGTTATTTAAATCCCCATGATCAGTCCAATTAACTCAGTGCCAGGCTCACTTGTACTGGAGAGTAGAGGTGTGTCGGTGGGGAAAACCAAAACATGTGTAGATGTCAAGGGGCCAAGAGGCTTAAATTAAATACTTCGGGTTAAGGGGGAAGACATTTACCTTTTGTTTCAATGTTTTGCCCTATTGAACTATAGAACAATGACAGACGAGTGAGAGAAAGGTCACTTGAAGTCATATTCTGTCATGCAATTTATCCATTCTAATTTCAGTGTACTTGTCATAAAAAAAATTATGCTGGTACGAAAACCCAGAGACCATGTTTTTGTTATATTTTTCCAACTTGTTATCTTGAGAAAACAACTTGTTATCTTGACATAAACTTGTTTTGTTGACAAACCAGGTATCATTTTTGAGAATGTGGAGCTACTGATTGGCTTAATTTAATTTATTTACACTAATTTAAAAATAAACAAATGTTTTCATTTACTTAACTAGGAATCATGGCAATTTGACAAGACAACTGCAAGATGACAGCACCAGTCAGAGCACCATAACTACTGCAGCTCACAGTAGCGGTTATGGTGCCAAGAGTGCTCTGACTCTCTCATCATAATTAACTTGCCAAACTCTTTTCGCATTGTTTGACACTTACCTAGTTCCTGCTGAGTATTAGCACTGCTCCAGGTGAGCGGGATAACTCAATGTTGGCGTTCATTCATTGAGAAGAGTGAAACCGAGGTAAATGTCAGACCATGATAGTATGGTTTCACAAATTACAGTGGGATAGTGCCGTTGCCCTCCTGACACCATATTCACTACAGTGAGCTGTAGGTGTTATGGTACTTTAATTGTTCCTTTAATGGTAAAATTACAGATTTGTAAAGGATTGGAGACTAGGATAATTTCCAGTTTGCCATTTTTATGCTGATATTTGCAATTCCTTTATTGATTTTCCACAATTCTCAGTGACTTAAGTGAATAAACTGCTACAGTTTCATGCAAGATTTCCCACGCGTTGATAAACACCATTTACTGATTTAGAAGGGGGATATGTTTTGCACAGTCTTACCGCCTGATATTTCTTTGTAATTAAATATTAAAACATCTCTTAATGGAAAGCTAAAAGAACAACAATGAAAATTATTTTTTATAAACGCTGAAGAATATTTAAGATTTGGGAGCTGTCTTGATTTAAGTCAGTTATAAATTAGGTATTAAAAACCTACTCATTGAACTGATGACTTGTTAAATGAAAATCATTTCCTGACAAGAGGTAAAGCATTTTAAAATGAATTACTAAATCACGCAATTATGGGATTTTAACTGATGAATGAGCGTGAGACATTGATCTGCATAATGTCTGCACTTTATTAGCACTAAGAAATCCAAATTGATAGGCACCTTTATACATTGCAAACTCATTTGTACATATAGTACATTTAGTAAATCAGACATGTGTGAAAGAAAAAAAATAAAACAAAGTCAATATATATGAAGGAGCCCTGTTGCTGATGTCTTAGCCATGACTAGGTTCCCTAATGCCCTCTGGATCAAACATTCCTCAAGGTCTTGGAGCCACTTATCATGTGTTATGTACATTGATAAAACCATCAGGTAATAAATGATCCTCCACTTTATAACCCCTTCTTCCCACCCTCTCCTTTCCCCCTTTTTATGTCTTTCCCCTTCTTCTTATTCTCTTTATTATCTCTGTTTTTCTCTTGCCTTCCCTTAGCAGTTCATCTTTGGGAGCCATCTTCTGATGTACTTGTGGATGCTCCGTGTTTCATCCAGGACTGTGGCTTTGATACTCATCAGGCCCCAACCTCCTTCCTGGTATATAGTTTCTGGATGATGGATTTCAGGTGGAATCCTCCATTCATAGTGAGTAGGTTCCTGGTCTATACCGCATTTATGTTCACTTGTGTTATAATCCTGGAATGGGCTTCTAGAGTTGTTTTCCACACCATCGAGTTCTTGATGAAGACTCTTAGTGTCTTGCTGACCTTGTATAAAGCCATGCATTCCAGTATATTTATATGTGCCATCGTGTCATAGGCTTTATTGTAGTCAATCCAGGCTGTGCACAGATTGGTCTAGCTGGTCTTAGAATCCTTCGTGACTGATTGGTCTACCAGCAGTTGGTGTTTGATCTTCTAGTGTTTGCAATCCCTTTTTGAGTATTGCTTATGTACTGACTCCTATGCCCAACGATCCTGAAGACTATGATGCCTAACTGGACCTTCCATGTTGTGGGAAGGCAAGTGTTTAGATGATGTTGTTCCCTTGTGAGGGTGCTTCATGACCAGTATTGTTCCACCTTGTGTTAGTCAGTCAGGGTGGGAGCCTGTTGCTAACAGCTGATTCATTTGTGCTGCTAGGTATTCATGCAGAATTGATCCTGAAGGTGTGGATCATATCAGGTCCTGGAGCTGACCAACTCTTCATCAGGGCTATTTGCTGTTGGATGTCTCCCACTGTGATGGTGACTGGTTCATCTCGGGTAGCATGCAGTGGTCTGCTATTCATTCTAGTAGCTACTGAGCCCACATGTTCGTCTAGTACTGTTCAGTCTCTGTTCTAGGCAGGGCTGGTGCAAGGATTTTTGCCGCCCTAGGCAAAAATAAATTTGCCGCCCCCCCCCATATGTCCTGCCCACCATGTGACATCACAATGCCCCGCTCATATGCTCTGCCATATGGGCCAACGTCAGTCTGCACAAAGTGTCTTTTATCTGAAAAGACAGTGTGTTTACATTAAAAAGCCTACAGGCACAGGCTATAGACACCAGAACCACTACATTAAGCTGTAGTGCTTCTGGTAACTATAGTATCCATTTAATGTGAGGTAAATTAGAGATTAGTGCCACTAATAATATATTGGATTGCCTACTTACCACCAGATGAGGACAATAGGCTGATGATGGGCTCAGTCTGGCTCCACAGGTGTGGTGTAGAACAGGAAGCAGCGCCATTTTTTGGGGCCCCTTACACAGCTCAAGGTCTGGGCCCCCAGGGCTTGACCGTGAGTATGCCTACAATGCCCACACATAAATCCACCTACATGGCCCACCCATGAGTTCTCTCACAGGTAGTGGAGTGTATGTGTGTAGGGGATGTTTTATGTGTTATTGTAGAGGATGTAATGTGTGTGTTCTTATAGAATGTAGTGTATAGGGATACCAATTTGTGTAAGGGATGTAGTGTGTGTATAGTGGATGCAGTGTGTGTTTGCGTGTAAGGAATGCATTGTATGTTTCTGTGTGTGTGTGTGTGTAAGGGATGCAAGGTGTGTTTCTGTGTATGTAATTGAATGCAGTGTGTGTCTGTAAGAGATGCATTTTGTTTCTGTGTGTAAGAGAATGAGTGTTTGTGTGAGCGTAAGGGATGCATTGTGTGTTTCGGGTGTGTCTGTGTGTAAGGATGCATTGTATGTTTCTGTGTGTGTGTGTGGGGATGAATTGTGTATGTGTGTAGTGTAAAAGAGAGGGTTTGTGGGGTAGGATAGGGACTGAGAGGGGAGCAGCTCTTTATTTATTTTTTTTAAATGTCATAGTGCTCTCCCCTCCTGTCAATTAGTGATTTCCCCTTCCCTCCTGTCCCTCAGTGTTCTCCCTTGGCCCCCTGTCCCTCTGCAGTCCCCCCTTGGTGGTCTTCTCACTCCCCCCTCCCCCTCTTAGTGATTCTCACTCCCCCTCTTAGTGGTCCTCCCTCCCTCCCACAGTGGTCCTCCCTCCCCCCTTTGGTGGTCCTTCCCCTCTTCCCCCCTTACTGGTCCTCCCTCTGGCAAACCCCTAGTGGACCTTCCCCCCTCCTCCCTCAGTGGTCCTTACTCCCCCCATCTTCCCCAGTGGTCCTTACTGCCCCCCTCCTCCCCCAGTGTTCCTTAGTGCCCCCCCTCCTCGCCCAGTGATCCTTAGTTTCCCCTCCCCCTCCTCCCCCAGTGGTCCTTAGTCCCCTCCCCCCTTAGTGGTCCTTAGTCCCCCCCTCTTCCCCAGTGGTCCTTAGTCCCCCCTCCTTCTCCTTCTCCCCCAGTGGTCCTTAGTTCCCCCCGCCTCATCCCCCAGTGATCCTTAGTGTCCCCTCCCCCTCCTCCCCCAGTGGTCCTTAGTCCCCCCCCCCTCCTCCCCCAGTGATCCTTAGTGTCCCCTCCACCCCCCTTGTGGTCCTTAGTCCCCTCCACCCCCTTGTGGTCCTTAGCTTAGGTTTCCCTCCCCCTCCCCCCCCAGTGGTCCTAAGTGTCCCCCTCCCTCCTCCCCCAGTGGTCCTTACCCTCCTGCCAATGTAGCGTGGCCGGGCGGCGCGGAACGCGGGACAGGAACCTTTGTTTCCTGTACCCGGCCGCCGGCGGACTGAAAGGAAGTGAGCACTTCCTGTCAGTCCGCCGGCGGCCGATACAGGAAACAGAGGTACCTGTCCCGCGTTCCGCGCCGCCCGGCCACGCTACATTGAGAGACCGGCAGGAGGGAGCGCTCTGCGCTTCCCTCCTGCCGGTCACTCAAATCCGGCCGCCCCCACACAGCAGTGCTGCGCCGCCTGGGGCTTGTTAAAGCGCTCAGGCGGCGCAGCATGAGGAGACGCACCGGTGATGGCCGGGTGCAGGGATCCGGCGCCCCCTGCTAAGTTGCGCCCTAGGCGGCTGCCTAGGTCGCCTTACAGGTGGCGCCGGCCCTGGTTCTAGGTGTGTCCTGGGTGGATATTTTGTGGCTACCCTGCAGTTGTGAACACAACTTGATGTTTTTTTGGTAAACAGGGCATTTATTTTTTAGCCTCTTCTTCTCTGGTTTATCTGCTCAGTCCAGTTGCCAGTGTTGTCAGCTTTTACTTAGCTGTTTGCAGTGCCTCCGATATGAGCATACCCTTCCATTTCCTCGGTAACCAGGATTTATCCTTGATCTCTCCATCTCTGTGAAGTTGATTCAGCTTACTACCTTCCTAACGTGTTGCCTTTACTGCATATTGGCTTCAAGTCTTAGTCTCCTTGGTGGGCATTGTTTCTCCTTCAGACTGATCCTGTGGTCAAATATTTGGAGAAGCCCTGATCCTGTGGCACACATGAGCATATCCCTCAACCAACACTATCACTGAATAGATATATAAAATCACCTATAGACCTTGCACTTGAGGACTTCAAATACAGCTTGCCCAGTGCAACGTTAAGCAGATAATCACCTTCTAAACAAACAGCACACTTTTCACATTTCAGTTAGACTGGTATTATTTATATATTACAGTCTCGGACTTGCATTATTGAGTAATGTTAGCTCAGGTTACGACAGTTTTCCTTTAATTTAATAATAAAGTAGCACTTATGATAGTTAGCAGATTGGCTTGAACAATGCATGCTTATCCTTTGAATAAAAAAGCACCTGTTGCCATAGATACGGGCTGCATCACTGTAAGACCCTTCTTTTATCGGATGGGAGGCAACTTCAAAATTCAGAATGCAGAAGATCTCTGATGTCCTTTGTTATGCCAGTAAAAGCAGCAGACAGAAGACGAGTAGCCTCCATAATGCTCTCCCTTGAGTATTAGTCCAAGGTTTTGTCTAAAGCCAGCTTGCGTGTGCCTCTCATGCCTGGGCAGGCACACTGAGCAGAAGGAATCAGATAAATGCTTCAGAACATTTACTGTAAGAGGCAAATGATTCTCAAAGAAGCAATGCCTACATGTGTAATCAGATATTTAGTCTGACTGTCTGCTGTGGTATGGTGTTGGTGAAATACTCTTGAATCTGATCCAGACTGCATCAAAGGGGAACTTTTACCACTCCGGAATTTCAAGATATTTACCTATTGCCTATATTTAACAAATATGTTTTTGTGAGGTGTGAGAAATAAAATCACAATGATGCATTCATTTAGATTATTTATGTAGACTTCATTTACATACTTTATTCTATCTAGAGACTGCATTTTTTTTTTCTTTCAAATTTGACTTTTATTGTTTTTTTTTCAAATGAAAAAGGGAGGGGAGATGGGGTACAGAAAGAAAGAAGGGTGGGGGGGGAGGAAAGGGAGACAACAAATCATAGGACTACATGTCCTTTTTATGCATGTTCCGACATAACAAGGTGTTTTCGTGACAAAATAGCAACATATCAAGGTTGTGCATGATGATTCTTTGGCTCAAGATTACAGAATATTTCCACCAAATAAGTTAGTAGTAAAGAACACAGTGGGTTTGACAAGGTTTAACAATTAGCCCTGATTGTACCACCTACAGATCAATCAGTAAATCTTCACTAGGTTCATTTGTTAATTAGTAAGTTGTGTAACAGAAAAATAATAATAATAATAATAATAATAATAATACTAATAGTAGATTTAAATTAAGATCGAGTTGAACTAATCCAAACTTTTAGGTAGCTAAGTCTTGTATGTCGTGTTGTGTCGGGTCGTGTGGGACATAACATGGCAAGGTACTATTTTGTTCCTGTGTTTGTCTGGATGGTGTGTACATATCTGTCTCATATTGTGCCTGTCAGTAGTATAGGTTGTGTCGCTTAGCGGTGAAGGCCGTCACAAGTTGGCCTGGGTGTGTCAAGTTGGTAGAACGTAGGTATTGCGTATTGTTATCTTCTCGTCATGGGGGTCTTCTCTGATCCTTTGTCTTTTTGTTCGGTATCTCTTTGTTCAGAAGTGTAAGCCAAGGTAGCCATATACTTTCTATTCGTTTTGCTGAGATGTGGGAGACTGCTGAAAGCAGTTCGTATCTATAGAACTGGTAAATTTTGTCAGACAATTCTTTATGTGACAGGCAATATGTTGTTTTCCAGTGCCCAGCTAGAAGGTTCCTTGTCGCTAGAATGATAATTGTAATTACTTTGTTTGCTGCAGAGTTCCATGTAGTTGGAAGAAGTAGTAGAAGGCTTTCCCGTGGGGTAAGATGTTGCGTTTTGGGCAGTATGGTTGTTATGAGCTTTTGAGTTCTATCCCACAGGGGTCTAATCCTCTTGCAGTCCCACCACAGGTGCATCATAGTTCCTATATGTGACCCGCATCTCCAACATGTGGGGGTTGCATTAGGGAATATCTGCTGCAGGCGCTGTGGGGTGAGGTACCATCTATAGACCATTTTTCTGTGCGCTTCTACATGTGAGAAGCATGAAGTGTTACCCTTGAGTGCATTAAGTGCTTGTAGCCATTCTTCGTCTGAGAGACCAGACAAGCCATCCTTTTCCCATTGGGACACATAGGTGAAGGACTTGGGAGGTAGAATGTGTAAAAGAGTTTTGTAGCATAGGGATAGAGATTTGGGTTTAGTGGGGGCCGAGCGACATCTCTCAATCAGGGACGTAGCAATATTTGCCTTTGATTCTGATGTTTGGGTTTGGAGGGTTAATTTATCTTGGACAATACTTTTCAATTGGAGGTATGGGAAGATGAAGGAGCTCGGTAGGTTATATTTTTCTTGTAACTCCGGGAAAGCGAGGATCCCGGTTCGAGAGCACACATCTCCAACATAATAGATGCCGTGTGTTGTCCATGTCTTTAGTGAGAGCCATGGCGATATTTCTTCTATTGCCGCTAGAGGGGCATGTACGCTATATTTCCCTTTGTCGACCTTGATGGTTAGGAATTTATCCCAAATTTTCATTGTTAGAGACGTGGTAGGGTACCATGGTAACCCTTTTTTCCTATATATCTTCGGTGTCCACAGAACTGTCGTCAAGGATGACGCATTAATTCTGTCTCTCTCCATATCTACCCACTGGAAAACTTGTGGAGTTGTGTGGAGGCGTATTGCTGATTCGAGAATGGCAGCTTCATAGTATGTGCTTATCTTTGGTAGGCCTAAGCCCCCTTCTGACTGAGGGTTTTGAAGTAAGGAAAGAGGCAACCTAGGTTTTTTGCTATTCCATATAAACCTGTTCCAGGTAACTTGGAGTGTCTTAAAGAAACTTGTCGGGACTTGCAGAGGGAGCATTCGAAATATGTACAGGATTTTCGGTAGCAGCACCATTTTAATAGTGTGAAGTCTGCCTAGCCACGATAGCTTGACCTGTCTCCATTTCTGAAAGCTAGAGATGCAGGTGTGTTGGAGAGGACTATAGTTTAAGGACACCATTGTCTGTTTGTGGAGAGCTAGTTTTACCCCCAGGTATGTAATATGTTTCTGCCGCCAGTCAAAGCGGAATGTGGTGTGTAAATGTTGTATACGTGTTGTAGGTATGTGCAATGGTAAGGCTTGTGTTTTAGCAGTATTTAGTTTGTAGTATGAGATGTGTCCAAATTCGTGTAGCAAGGACATAAGTTTAGGTAAAGATGCCTCCGGATTGCTCAGGGTTAACAGGATGTCATCTGCAAACATGGTCATACGGTATTCAGTATCTTTGATTCGGATGCCAGTGATGGTTGGGTCTTGTCTGATCTTAGTGGCTAGAGGCTCCAGTGCTAGTATGTAAAGGAGGGGGGATAAGGGGCACCCTTGACGAGTTCCATTTGTCAAGATAAAGGGCGCGGAGAGGAAGCCTGAATGGGACACTTGAGCAGACGGGCCATTGTACAGTGCCATGATCCCTTGGATTAGCTTCGGTGGAAAGCTGTATTTAGTCAACACCGAAGACATATATCCCCAGTGCAATCTATCAAATGCCTTTTCGGCATCTAAGGCCAGCAAAAGGCTTTCTATGCTTTCATCTTCTATGTGGGAGAGTATGTTCAGCAGTTTTCTGGTATTATCCGACCCCTGTCTGCCTTTTATAAACCCAGATTGGTCGTTGTATATCAATCTCGGGAGTATTGGTGCTAACCTGCTCGCTATTAAGTTGGCATATATTTTAGTGTCACAATTTAAAAGAGAGATGGGTCGAAAATTGGCACAATGGGTGGGGGGTTTCCCTGGTTTCGGCAATGTGGAAATGTGTGCCCTCAGCATCTCCGCGGGCATAGTGCCCATTTGGAAGCACCGATTGAAGAGGTTGGTCATGTGTGGTGCTAAAATGTGTTTGAATGTATGGTAGTATAGATTAGTAAAGCCATCCGGCCCGGGTGATTTTTGTTTTGGTAGGTGGTTGATTATGTCTAGTATTTCTTGAGTTTGAAACGGTTGTGTCAACATGTGGCATTCTTCTGTCGAGAGTGTGGGGAGATGGACATCTTGAAGATAATTAACTATATCAGTCTGGTTGGGGGAATGTGTGTCGCTATTGTGGGCTAAATTATAGAGATCGCTATAGTATCTACCGAATTCTTCTACAACATCTTGCGGATTAGTGAGCTTTTGTCCCTTCTTGTAATGTATAAATGCTATTTTAGATTGTATCATTCGCGATTTTAGTTGGGCTGCTAGAATTTTGCCTGCTCTATTGCCTTCCTTAAAAAATTTCTGTTTCAGTTTAGTCAGAAAATAGGTTTTTTTTTTCGCTAGCTCCATGTCTCCGAGTTTTGCCTGTAGCTGGAGGATTCGTTTCGTCATAGTGTGTGATGGTGAAGCTTTGTTCGTGCGGGTGAGTTCTGCAAGGTCGGTGACCGTATCTGTGTAAGCTTTTATACGTTGCCTTTTGTTATAACTGGCTTGTTTGATGAGTTGGCCCCGAAGGACCGCTTTGTGTGCCTGCCAAAGTATGTCTACTTCTATGTCTGCCGTTTTATTCGTGGCGAAGTAGGTCTCCATGTCTCCTGTAATCTGCGTTACAAATGAATGGTCCCTAAGGAGTGTATCATTAAGGCGCCATGACCTGTTGCCAGATATTGGGTACTGAGTCATGTACGATATTGTGATCGGAGCGTGGTCAGACCAGGTGGTGACACCGATGTCTGCTTTGTTAATCTGTGCCATTTGTGTTGTTGGGATAAGGAAGCGATCGATTCTCGAGTACGTATTATGGACCAGGGAGTGGTGTGTGTAATCTCTCCCTAGGGGGCTAGAGACTGCATTTTGAGATTTTTAAAACTTATTGTACTTTTACACTTTTTGTATTTTCTACATATTGTTTTCTATTTTTTATTTCTTGTATTTTATGATTGTTTTCTCTATCTGCTATTTTGTGTTTTTGTGCTTTTATATGCTTGTGTTCGTGTTTTTGTTATGGTTTTAGTAGTATTCTAATCTTTTATACTATTTACTGCAATTTATAATTTTATTTTATTTCATTTTATTGTCATTCTCTAAATACTTGCTCCTGGCAACTCTTTAAGTTTCTAATTTACATTAACTAATTGATAAATCCATGCTGCTGCTTTTAGTTCTGTCCTCGATTGAAATAATTGGTATAAACTCTGCCTTATGCACCTGGTAGTCAGCATAGAGAGAGGAGGAGAAATTTCCTCTTAAACCTTCTCCAATTCCTCACGTGCCCTGGGTGTTCATAGGCTGAAGTGGATTGTGATGTCAGCTTTTTATTAATCGACATAAACTTAAAAGCAGTTATAAACGATTGTCAGTGTTTTATTTAATAATGCAACTTGCACAGAAATGATGATTCTCCTTTAAGTGAAACTTCAGGGAGCAGGAATGAGAGTCTGCCACTTCACATTCCGTTGTGTAGTATTGTTGGCAAATTTAATCCATCTGTCATGCGTCAGTGCTAAAGGGACCTGGCTTTTTCCCGACTAATGTCTGAAATTACTACAATTTGTAATGATACTGAATTGTTTTCTGTCACAATGTGTGCTCTACATAATACATTTGTAAATAATGTGCTAACAAAATAAGTGCGTTTTAATTTCCTCTTAAAACTGTTTATGTCATGGTTTAGAGCTCATTTTTAATGGGGTGAAGCAGGGGGATACACACTAAATCAAAATGTGAAAGACTAATACCTGTTGCTGATGTTTTTTCTGAGAAAAGCGAGAAGCACATTTTTTTCCTGCATTATAAAATCCTCTGTAATGTCTACTCGCAGGCATAGGCAACCTTCGGCACTGCAGATGTTTTAGACTACATCTCCCATGATGCTTTGCCAGCATTATGTGTGTAAGAGCATTATGGGGGATGTAGTCCACAACATCTGCCGAAGGTTGCCTATCCCTGGACTCTACTGCATCAGAAAAAGCTGTAGTCCAATGCCCTGGAATATCTTGGTGGGGGCACTGCCACTGGGACAAGGGCCCTCCATGCCCTATCACAGGTTAGGGCATGGGGGTTCCATTAGGTTCCAGTGTCTAGCAGAGCTCCTTTGCAATACAATTCATAGTACTTTTTCAGTATATTTGTATCACAGAAGTCCATAGGAATGATATCTATGTGTGATAACTATAACAAATACGTACCGTTATAACACAATTCTTCTTTTTACTGCACTACCAAAAAGAAAATCTGGATCTAAATCTAGAATTTGTCTTCTGGGTCTGCCCCTTCAGCTCAATGTACATCTAGATGTGTCCTCTTACAAAATAAGTCATGTAAAGGTTCTCATAGATTCTCTTAACCAATGAGGAACCAAATTAATCTCTTATTTATTGCATTTTTCTTCCAGTTGAACCCTTATGTGTAGGATTTAGCATGCATGAATGCTTGTGTCCTGAACTCCGCACTTGAGAATTATTAAAGTTAAAGTGGACTGTGGTATACAGGTCGGGAATGTTTTTTTATTTTTCTAAATCATTTTTTTTTCTTTCCATTGTAATCCCTTTGAAGCATCTAATGATGATTTGGCTGTTTGATAATAACCAGGTGGAAAGACCAAAGATCTCAGTTCAAACTTCAAGGTCTACGGGGGCATTTCAAAATGACGTTTATTACACATTTCTCTGCTATTAATGAACATTCCATATTCCTTGGGTCTTAACAAGCTGATAATGAGCTGTTGAATCAAAGAAAAAGGAATGATATTTATTTAATCCTTACACAAGGTATCTCAGAACTCAATGTTACTAATCGTCAAACCTTTTGTTAGGTTGAGGAGCATTATACATAGGTCTGATGTCAAACACAAAGAAGTTCCAACCATCAACTTTAAAGGGACGATTCAGCTGTATTCCTTACACTATAGTTCCCTCTAGTCCCCCCTCTCTCCTCTACCTCCTCCCCCCCCCCAGGGCCGGCGCTACCATTAAGGCGGACTAGGCAGTCGCCTAGGGCGCCCCTTAGGAAGGGGCGCCGCCAGGAGCGCCGGCCCCCCTAATGCTGCAGCCGCCCGAGCGCTCTGCAGAGAGCCTCAGGCAGCTGCAGCTTCGCCCGGGCTGGTGCGTCCATGAGGGCGCACCGCCCGGGCGCAGCATGAAGAGAGGAGCTGACAGGAGGGAAGCGCTCAGCGCTCCCTCCTGTCACTCCCTCACTGTAGCGTGGCCAGCCCTGTATGATCCGCCGGTACAGGGAGCATTTGTCTCCTGTACCCGGACGGACTAACAGGAAGTGAACACTGAGTGTTCACTTCCTTTTAGTCCGGCCGGGTACAGGAAACAAATGCTCCCTGTACCCGCGGACAGTACAGAGCTCGGCCACGCTACAACATAGGTAGGGGAGGGTGGGGGGAATAAGGGGGGGGAAAGAAATAAATGGAGAGGGAGGGAGGGGGGGGGGAATAAAGGGAGGGGAGATAAATAAATGGAGAGGGAGGGAGGGGGGAAATAAATGGAGAGGGAGGGAGGGGGGAAATAAATGGAGAGGGGGGAAATAAATGGAGAGGGAGGGAGGGAGGGGGGGGGAAATAAATGGAGAGGGAGGGGGGGGGAATAAATGGAGAGAGAGTGGGGGGGAGGAGAAATAAATGGAGAGGGAGGGAGGGGGGGGAAATAAATGGAGAGAGAGTGGGGGGGAGGAGAAATAAATGGAGAGGGAGGGGGGGGGGAAATAAATGGAGAGGGAGGGGGAGGAGAAATAAATGGAGAGAGTGGGGGGGAGGAGAAATAAATGGAGAGGGAGGGGGGGAGAAATAAATGGAGAGGGAGGGGGGAGACATAAATGGACAGGGAGGGGGGGGGAATAAATGGACAGGGAGAATAAATGGACAGGGAGGGGGGGAATAAATGGACAGGGAGGGGGGGAATAAATGGACAGGGAGAATAAATGGACAGGGAGGGGGGGGAATAAATGGACAGGGGGGAATAAATGGACAGGGAGGGGGGGAATAAATGGACAGGGAGGGGGGGGATAAGTGGACAGGGAGGGAGGGGAAGGGTGGACAGGGAGGGGGGGATACATGGACAGGGAGGGTGGGGGAATAAATGGACAGGCAGGGTGGGGGAATAAATTGAAAGGGAGGGGAAATAAATTGACAAGGTGGGGGGAAGTAATTGACAGGGAGTGGAATTGACGGGGTTAGGAGGGGGAATGAGAGTGGGGAGGGGAGAAGAGAGTGACAAGGGAGGGGGGAGAAGAGAGGGACACGCAGGGGAGAAGAGAGTGACAAGGGAGGGGGGAGAAGAGAGGGACAAGAGGGTGGAGAAGAGAGGGACAAGAGGGTGGAGAAGAGAGGGACAAGGGGGGGAGAAGAGAGGGACAAGGGGGGGAGAGAAGAGAGGGACAAGGGGGGGAGAGAAGAGAGGGACAAGGGGGGGAGAGAAGAGAGGGACAAGGGGGGGAGAGAAGAGAGGGACAAGGGGGGAGAGAGAAGAGAGTGACGAGGGAGGGAGAGGGGGAGAAGAGAGTGACAAGGGAGGAGGGAGAGATCGACGTCCATCACACACACACAATGCACCCCTTGCACACAGAAAAACACACAATGCATTACACACACAGACACACACACACAAGCAATTCAACCCTTACATACAATGCATCCCTTACACACACAGAAACACACAATGCATTCCTTACACACACTCAATGCACCCCTTACAGACGCACAAACTGCATCCCGTACATACACAGAAACACACATTGCAGCCCTTACACATACAAACACAGATTCACACAATGCATTCCTTACACACATATCAGGACATCCCCTACTCCTGTGAACAAACTATTTGGTGGAACATGAAGGTGGACCCTGGGGCCCAGACCATGAGCTGTGTAAAGGGCCTTTAAAAAAAATGGAGCTGCTTTCCGTTCTCCCAGAACACAAACAGCCTCCAGAGAGCCTGTTATACACTAGACGAGAGGAGCCAGACTGCAGCTAGAGCCCATCACCATCCTCATCTGATTGTAAGTAGGCAATCTAGTATATTATTCGTGGCACTAATCTCTAATTTACCTCACATTAAAGGGACACTTTAGTCCCCAGAACCACTGCAGCTTAATGTAGTGGTTCTGGTGTCTATAGCCTGTCCCTGCAGGCCTTTTAATGTAAACACGGCGGCACTGCAGCACTTGCGTTAGTTAACATGGGGCATTGTGATGTCATATGGGGGGGGGGGGGGGCGGCAAACTTTACTTTTGCCTAGGGCGGCAAAAATCCTTGCACCGGCCCTGCCCCCCCCCCCCAGCACTGTAAGGGATAAAGAACACTTACTGCACTCACCCGATTAAGAAGATCAGCGTTGGGTCGGTGCTCCACCTCTTCCAACGTCTCCTGATGGGGGGAGGAGTGCTAATGAGCACAGTAAACGCATTAGGCCCACTCCATAGGAAAGCATTGATGTAATGCTTTCCTACAGGGTTGCTGGATGTCCTCATGCGTCAGTTAGGCGACCAAAAGTCACCTAGCAAGCAGGATGTGCCTTTAATGGCTGTCTGATAGTGGCTGTCAGCCACTAGAGCAAGTCTCAAGCCTGCAAGGTAATTATTGCAGTTTCTCTAAAACTGCAAGGATTTACATTGCAGCACTAAGGGGGACCAGGGCACCCAGGCCACTTTAATGAGCTGAAGTTGTCTGGGTGCCTATTTTTTAAACTTTTTTATTTTTTATTTTTAGTGCTAATTTCTCTCTAAATCCACTTAGTAACACCTCTTAGATGTCAGTCAGCCAGGAAGGTTTCCTGCCTCACTTATTTGAACTGTGGCTCATAGCATGTGGTCTGTGTCAATTGATGCACATATGCTGTGTGTTGCTATACTTCCTTCTGAGAAGCATCTGAGTGGACACAAGTCATCAGTAATAATGACTTCACAGGAGGCGGATCGGTACTCCCAACACTGGGGGGAAAAAAAGTTACGTTTGCTTTATTTATTATTTTTTAAAACCTTTAAATGGGTGTCCCGGTAATCTAAATACAAATAACAGTATTTTTTTTAAAAAAATTACATATTTCCTTTAATACTATTACCACTCTTCACTTATAATTGTCACGCCATTTGCTTGATGACCCATTCAAATGGGAAAAAATAACTCCATGACCTATTCTTTATATGAAATATAATAAATAATTTTAAAAAATCTTCATTAATTTAATTCTATCCATTGTCGTAAGGATATAATTTGCTTATGGCAGTGCTACTACAATTAACCCATTACTGTAGCTAGTTTCCTGGAGGCCTGATGAATAAGATATGCTTGACCCTATCAATGAGGACTCACTGAAATTGGGAACTATTTTTGGATCTTGACCATGTTGGTTAAGATGGTTTAGCAGCTACCTACCTTCAATGTGATGGAAACAGTAACGCCTATGTTTCTAATACAGGTAAAGTCATACAGTATTGACATAATAGAATCAGATAAAGCATTTGAGTATTGGAGTGTATTTCATAAGCTATCCTCAGGGTGAATATGGTAGGGTACAACTATTATATGCGCAGGTTATAGACCGTAGCAGACCCTGGAACTCCGGAGAGTGGAATCGAAAATAAATCAAATCTCACCCGTTTTTAATGTGATCTAGGGGCTAGTTGTGCGGGATTTTGCACAGTTTTATAATCCATGAATTCTCTGGAAACTATATGCCCAGTTCAGCTTGATTTCACATGGCTTGTACCTAGCTTCATATGCTTTTTCCTCGCCATTAATCCATTATCCGATAATAAAAGCCTTCTTTATTTCTTCACGTTTTTACTAATTTTACACGTTACACACATAGCAAATTAAAGTACAGAAAGTAGGAAAAAATTACTCAAATTAAGCAGCTTGTGCTCTGTGGGGATGAAATACCATTCCTTAACCCCTTAAGGACCAAACTTCTGGAATAAAAGGGAATCATGACGTGTCACACACGTCATGTGTCCTTAAGGGGTTAAAGGGATACTCAACTGCCCAAGTACAAAATAGATAGCAATTACCGTTTAGTAGATATGCCCCCAATAAAAACATGCATGCATTTAATTATGTATTTTCTCATTGGGGTTATATTTAAAATCTGCTTGCAAAACCTGCAATTCTCTTGTCTGCTGCCTTTGCAAGCCCTCCCCTTTTAACCCCTCCCAGACTTACTGTGGCTGCCCAATCCCAATACAGCTCAGGGAAAAGTCTTTGTAAGTCAGGTGCCCTGGGCAATTGCTGTCTCTTGAGGTCAGCTGCACTGCGCTAATGAAACCAGGAAGTAATACTACCCGTTGTCTACTTGAAAGCCAAGAGGTGTAACCAGGCTAATTTATAAAAGAGTCAATTTCTATTGAAATCTGTACTATTAGCAAAATGGAAAAAAGACGACATATTTTTCACACATAAAGCTTTTCAGCAAGTTTAAGTTGTTTAGGGGTCTAGAGTGACCCTTTAATGTATTTGTGCTTTTAGCTACAAGTCAGGTCTTAAAAGTTACTTATCACTGCAAGATATAGTATACCCTCTGGGGGTGAATTTCTACTCGCCAGGGCTAAATTTACACTCACCAATGGCTAGTGGTTAGTGGAAATTCTGACCTCTTTTAGAATATAGATTTATTTATAAAAAGTCTTCATTTTGCCCCAGAAATCTCCAAGTGTATTTGGAGAAGAATTGTGTATAATATTGTGTCAGAAAACCATGGCTGAGTTTAAAAGGTGGATTTATTTAAAAAAAAAAAAATGCTTTTTCTAGCAATCCATACAAATGTGTTTCAGTAAGTAATCAAAATTCAGTCCTTAATTATTGGTCAGGAATATGACATTTCTTCCTACATAAGTTGTAATACTAGCTCAGTAATTTACCAACTCTTGCGCACAGCATGTCAGATACGTGGGTAAAACTTAGCACAAATAAAAGAAAGTATGAGGGAGTATTTGAATAACATTGATAATAGACTTGTGCAAAATGCGTTTTTCCCCCTTGCTTTCAAGACGTGAGATGCTTTCGATTTTTACCTTACATACTAGAGTACCACAAGGGTTAAATAAAGAGTGGGATGTGACTTACCGTCTTTCTATTAAGCTTGGATAAAAGTGTTTGTCGGTATTGTTAATTAAGACGCTACTGTAATACTAGGTCACTTGAGCTTGTTTTCTGCAAAGTGTTTCAATGTTTTATTTCCGATGTGGCATACAACAATGTACCACTGCTAAATAGTAAGCTAAAATTGTTTGCTATAGTGGGTTTAATTTCAGTACAGTTTAATGACTAAAGCTTACACGTTTGAGACTGCATTGGATTTAGTTAATTTCAGAGGAGTGCATATATGATTTCACTTGTATTACCCAATTCCTGTTAGCCTTCGGTATGTACACACACTTTGAAGGACAGTCTCCATTTTGAAAAACTACATACAGGTGCATAAAAAGCGTAGAGAGGTTATATTCCCAACTCACGGAGCCCAAGCAATTTAAAGTGCAATTTCCCTTTCTTCCCTCCATTTTGTACTTTACTTTGTTATTTTGTGGAACACTCACAATTTTGCAAAAATACAAGATATTATTTTATTACCAATGAAGAATTAATATGTTCATGTCTGTGAGTCTGTGACAGGGGTGGACTTGCCCAGAAAGCGACACCTTGTGTCACTGGGATTTAGGATTGATAGTGTGTTGGGACTTAACAAGTAAGTAGTTATAATCTTGTGCTATACCACAAGTCAACCGACTGAACTAGCATCATTGCAAAGGAACAAATCTTTCCTCAACTAAAACTTCCTGTCTGGCGATTAATGCACATTAGTGGTAATCTCACCCCTAATCCCTTTCATTCTCTTTTAAATTGCCAACTGTTTACCCAGCAGGGAGTGCAGTCAGGCTGATATTGCTGGCTTGACTAGCAATGGTTTGACAGCCTATCCCCATTTGAAAGGCCTTGGAAGGAGAGGCTGAAGGGGCACAAATTGACTCTGATGTAGGAGCACAGAACTACACAACTAATTTATTTATTAAATATTTTACTAGAAAGGATACACTGAGATTTCTCTAATTGTCAAGTATGTTACCCGACCCTACCACAATGCTGCTCTGAAATTTTTTATTAGTAGTTAATTTTACAGGAAGGATGTTAATGAATAAAGAGAGGTGTTTTTGGTCCACTCTCCCTATTTCCCTAGTTATCTCTTTTATAAACATATTGATTTGTAATAATTTGCATAATTTAGTGTTTGCACATACTGTTTGGATTAACTGGACCTTGTTTGCATTTAGATTTTTTTTGATACGATGACTCTTAATCTTGACCAAGCTTTTATGATCCTGCCCATATTTCCCCCAGATATGTTTATTTACAAAGCCTGGGCACTTAAATGAAAGGTTAATTAAATAAACACCACAAAGACAATGATTTCTATATTACTTTTTATTTTTAAATACCCCCCCCCCCCCCCACTGTACTGCTGTATACTTGTACATAAATTACAAATATTGAAGTATCTAGGGCTAATAGCTAATAAACATACCGTATATACTCGAGTATAAGACGACCCGAATATAAGCCGAGGCCCCTAATTTTACCCAAAAAAACTGGGAAAACTTATTGACTCGAGTATAAGACTAAGGTGGAAAATGCAGCAGCTACTGGTAAATTTCTAAATAAAATTAGATCCTAAAAAAGTTATATTAACTGAATATTTATTTACAGTGTGTGTATATAATGAATGCAGTGTGTGTGTGTATGAATGCAGTGTGTATATGAATGCTGTGTGTGTATGCAGTGTGTGTATGAATGCAGTGTGTATATAATGAATGGAGTGCAGTGCGTGTATATGAGTGCAGTGCGTGTATATGAGTGCAGTGTGTGTATAATGAATGCAGTGCAGTGTGTGTATGAGTGCAGTGTGTATGCAGTGTGTATGAGTGCAGTGTGTGAGTGCAGTGTGTATATAATGAATGCAGTGTGTATGTATGAATGCAGTGCAGTGTGTGTATATGAGTGCAGTGTGTGTGTATGAGTGCAGTGTGTGTGTATGAGTGCAGTGTGTATGCAGTGTGTATATAATGAGTGCAGTGTGTGTATATGAGTGCAGTGTGTATATAATGAATGCAGTGCAGTGTGTGTATGAGTGCAGTGTGTATGCAGTGTGTATGCAGTGTGTGTATGAATGCAGTGTGTGTATATGAGTGCAGTGTGTGAGTGCAGTGTGTATATAATGAATTGAGTGCAGTGTGTGTATGAGTGCAGTGTGAATGCAGTGTGTGTATCTGTGTATGTATGCAGTGTGTATGAATGCAGTGCAGTGTGTGTGAGTGCAGTGTGTGTGTGTGTGTGTGTGTGTGTGTGAGTGCAGAGCATTGGTGGGGGTGGGCATTTTATTAATTATTATTGTAATATATATATATTTTTTAATGTTATTATTTTTTTTTTTTTTTATTATTATTTTTTTTTTCGTCCCCCCTCCCTGCTTGTTAGCTGGCCAGGGAGGGGGGCTCTCACTCCCTGGTGGTCCAGTGGATGGGCTGTAGGAGGGGGGCTGTCAGGAAGCTGTAACTTACCTTCACCGCAGCTCCTGTCAGCTCCCTTCTCTCTCCTCCGTCCGTACAGCTCCCAGGTCAGCTTCCTCTGCAACTCTCGCGGCCGCGCGGAGCGTTGCCACGGTAACCCGTGGCAACGCTCTGACCCCGCGGCTCTCGCGAGATTTGCAGAGGGAGCTGACCTGGGAGCTGTACGGACGGAGGAGAGAGAAGGGAGCTGACAGGAGCTGCGGTGAAGGTAAGTTACAGCTTCCTGACAGCCCCCGGTCCTTGTCTGTATTATGGCAATGAAAATTGCCATAATACAGACAACTGACTCGAGTATAAGACGAGTGAGTGTTTTTCAGCACAAAAAATGTGCTGAAAAACTCGTCTTATACTCGAGTATATACGGTATATTGTTTTAAATATCTGGCTCTACGGATAATAGTTACACTCTTATCACTTGGGCACTAGTTAGTTGATTAGACACTATTAAATTATAAATCTACTCCAAATTATTAATATATGCATTTAGATTTAAAGGAACACTATAGGCACCCAGACTACTTCAGCTCATTGAAGTGGTCTGGGTGCAGTGTCCCTATTGCACTTAGTGCTGCAATGTAAAACATTGCAACACTAAGTCTGCCTCCAGTGGCTGTCTAGCAGACTTCTGGCCCGGTAACTGACGCTGGACGTCCTCACGCTCTGCATGAGGACATCCAGCGTCAGCTATTTCCCCATAGGAGAGCATTGACTCAATGCTGTCCAATGGGGAAGACTAATATGCTGGCTGCTCACACTACGATAGTCAAGAGATGTCGGAGGAGGCAGAGCCACGACCCAGAGCTGTTGGACTCAGGTAAGTAAATAAAGGGTCCCCTGATGTTTTAAAACTACAACCTCGGTGATGCTGTGTCATCGTAATTTAGCCCCATGTAGCCAAAGCGCAGCTAAGCGAAAAAAGGCCTTGACAGGGTTTTGGAGGCGGGCATAGGAGGAAGCAAGGAAGAAAGGAAGGGAGTTATGGGTAAGTAGGCTTGGCTATTTAAATAGGCAGCCATTTTAAATCATTCACTTTTAATTACTACCTTGCCGAGTTTGTGTACACTCCTGTGTCCACTGATTTGGCTTGGTGGGCCTTTTGTTTTCTCTCCTTCTGCAGGGTCGATGGATGACATGGAGAAGCTGTTGGAGGGGATCTGGTCGGCGGCTTCAGGACGTGGAGTGGACTGGCTGTGGGCCCAACTTGGACCGGCTCTGGCAGGAGCTGCGGATCCTAAGGGCGGCAGAGGTTGGCCTGTGCGGGCCCGGAGGCCGCCGAGACGGCTGAGCCCGGGCGCGGAGTTCAGTGGGGACGGAACCAGTGGCCGCGTGGCCGCGGGACCAGGCCGCAAAGGACCCGGTAGCCGCATGGTTGAGGTCCCGCCTCCCGGCGCGCTACCGGGACATCGGAGGAGCTGTAGCCGGCGGGCGGCTGCCCAGGAGGAGGACGGCGCAGCTCCCAAATCGGGGAGGGATGCGCCTGAAGCGGGGGCCACGGAAGACATCGGGCGGCCCCCTGGAGAGATGGCGCTGGATTGTGGCCCAGGAGGGCGCCTCCTCCACCAATGACGGGGAATGGCGGGGCCGGTTCGGGAGGAGCGCATGGACGGCCCCTGGAACCGGCAAGTGCAGGGGGATCCAGCAGGTGCCCCCTTGCGTGGATAAGCACCTGAGTGCTGAGCCCGGGGTCCAGAGGCCTGCGAGGGTTGTGGTGAGTGGTCAGGCCCCTACTGGATCGGGTTCAGAAGGGCCTCGGTGGGGTGCACAAGGCAGTACAGGGATAGTAGTTGAGGGGCTAGGGCCTGTAGCCGGGGGGGTGGATGGGTTAGGGGGGTCCTTGGGCCAGGTCGGGGTAGGGGGTGGGTTGTCGTTGGGTGTGGGCAGGAGGTCTAGGTGCGCAGGGCGGTCAGGACAGGTTAGGGGTAATGGGTCTGCAGCGGGGTCAGGGGCTGGTCTGGAGGTACCGAGGGGGGGTTCTTCTAGCCGGGTTTTTTTTTCCGGGGTGGGGGGTGGGGATCATCCCGCACTGGTGAGCAGTGAGGTAGGTGTAGTCCTGGGAGGGGCTCAGGGTCGGGGTCTAGTGGTAGTAGCCCGTCACCTGTTAGGGCCCGGGGGTCCGAGGGGTTATGGGTAGGGCTCAGCGTGCTAGGTCCACATCTGGTAGCTCAGGAGGGGACAGGGTCATGACCCCCAGGCTTGGACGACGGGGGCGGGCCTCTGGTAGGAACGGGAGGAGTCGTAGTCCCAGAGGCAGGGCCACTCGGGCCTTAGGTGGGCGGAAAGGAGAGGTTGCGCGACGGGAGGCTTTGGTGTCCAGCGGGCGCTCCCAGGGTCGGGATGGGGGGCAGCTTGGAATCAGTATGCTCTGCCCAGGACTTCTTCTCCTCGTTACAGATCTCGGAGCCGCTCCGCCTCTGCAGTGGCCAGGCACCGGGTTGGCTCCCCGGTTGGAGGGTCGTTGACGGATGTTGCTCATCCTGGTCGTGGGACGGTTCACGACGCAGCCCCGGGAGCTTCAGGAACGAGGGGCTTGGCCGGTGAGTCCTGTGCTTCTCTGCAACCCAGTACGATAGTTCACACACTTCAAGCGTTTCTCCACTCACTGGGAGCGGGGGTTGACACAAGGGGCGGTGTGGGTCAGGTGTGGGCACAGGGGGCTGGGGTAGCGGGCCCTAGTGAGATTCCTTCCGCGGAGCAGAGTTCGGGTGGGGACACTGCAACAACGGTTACCGGGGCGGACGCGATGAGCAAGCGGGCTGAGTTGGCTGGGGGGGTGGTTCCTGATGCGGCCAGGCAACACGCATATGTGTCGTTTGTGGGTCCGCTGAGGATTCACCTCAAACAGGAGGTGAAGGATAAAATCTGGAAGGGCGAATTTTGCGAGATCTTTTCTCTTCTCCCTTTGGAGGATTTTATCGACCTCAAGGAGGATGATAAAAAAGATGAGAAGAAGGAGGAGGAGGAGAAAAAGAAGCGGTATCGTAAGATACCTAAGTCTTTCGGTAACTGGCTGAGGGCGTTTTGCTTGTTGGCCAGCGTTCTGGGCGAGAAATCGCCGGGCTTGTGCTCCTCCCTGTTTCGTTATTTGGACAGTATTTGGGAGGCGTACCGCACCTATGGCGGACTGGCATGGTGGTGGTAGGACGAGGTGGGATCAAATGGACCTGCCTCTCTGGATGAAGCTGATGATGGCGCAGAAGGCGCACGGCCCACGGCCGGCGCAAAGGGGCAGTCCGCCTCATCGGCCGCCTTGCACAAGGGCTTCTGCTGGCTCTTTAACGAGGGCCAGTGCAAATGGGGAAACACCTGTCGCTTTAAGCACGAGTGTTCGGGCTGCGGGGGCGCCCATGGGCTCAACCTGTGTTTCAAGAAAGGGAAGTCGGGGCACGCCGAAGTCCCTACCGCGGCTGGGGGGAGGGGGAGTTTCGCTTGCCCCGGGGCCTAACCCCGGTGAGGCTAGACGCGATGGAGACGTGGCTAAGCCGCTACGGTAATAGGGCGGAGGCCGCGGTGCTCCGGGCGGGGTTTGGACAGGGGTTCTTTATCCCTTTCCAGGACAGGGGGGGGACAGGGGTTCTGCGCAACCTTAAATCGGTGACTGAATTCCCGAGTGTAGTGCGGGAAAATCTGGGCAAAGAAGTCATGTTGGGGAGGATGGCATGACCGTTCCCGGCTCCTCCGTTGGAGGGACTGAGGGTTTCCCCACTCAGGGTGGTCCCCAAGAAGGAACAGGGGAAGTTCCGGCTCGTTCACCATCTCTCCTACCCGAAGGGGGAGTCGGTGAATTATGACATTGACAGGGACCTGTGCTCGGTCTCCTACGCATCGTTCAACAGGGCGGTCGAGCTGGTAAGGAGGGCCGGGCATGGGGCACTGATGGCTAAGGTGGATATTGAGGCAGCATTTCGGCTGCTTCCGGTCCACCCAGCGTGTCATCACCTGCTGGGGTGTTTTTTCGAAGGGGAGTACTTCGTGGATTTGTGCCTCCCAATAGGTTGTTCTATCTCATGCTCCTACTTTGAGAAATTTAGTACGTTTCTTGAATGGGTGGTTAGGGTTGAGGTGGGGAGTGGAGCAGTGGTGCACTATCTGGACGATTTTCTTTGTGTGGGGCCGGCGGACTCCCCCGCCTGCCTACACTTGCTGAGAACGGTCGAGTGGGTGGCTGGCCATTTCGGGGTCCCGCTGGCAGCGGACAAAACGGAAGGGCCGGCTACGTGCCTTAGTTTTCTTGGGCTGGAGATAGACGCTCTGCAAGGGGAGTGTCGGCTGCCGTTGGAAAAGCTGCAGAGGCTGAAAGGGGAGGTGGCAGCGGTGGCACAAGCCCACAAGGTTACCCTGCGACAGCTGCAGTCGTTGATTGGGATGCTGAATTTTGCGTGCAGGGTGATCCCAATGGACAGGGTGTTCAGCCGTAGTTTGTCGGCAGCGACGGCGGGGGTGCGATCCCCACGTCACTTCATTCGGGTATCGTCAGCCATGAGGGACGACTTGGCCATATGGGATGCCTTCCTGCGGGAGTTCAATGGGACTGTGTTTTTTAGGCAGGAGGGCGTGGGGAAGCTGGGATTGAGGGCGGATGAGTTTGGTACCACTTCTTTCGCATTGGGGCGGCCACGGAGGCAACACGGTTGGGTCTGGGGGATGACATAGTGAAGCGAATTGGGAGATGGGAGTCGGTACGGTTCCGTTTGTATGTGCGCTTGGGTTTATTGGATTAGTATGGTGGGGGGCCTTCGAGGATCCCGGGGGGCTGGATACGAAAGGTTTTTTTTACGATCTGTTTTCTTCTCTTCCCCAGGCCGTGTTGCATGGATCGTGGGCCATTCATTTGTCTTCTGGTCTTATGGGCTTTCATAGGGACCAGTTGGCAGTGCAATGGTTTGGGTACAGGGGTGTTTGTTGGAGGGAGGTCTGCGGGATGGTGATCCGGATGGTGGCAGGCGGGCAAAGGCCGGACCTGCTGGTAATCCATGCGGGGGGCAACGACTTGGGCCTCACACTGCAGCGGCGGCTGTTGAAGAGGATGAAGCAGGACCTTAACAGTTTAAGGGACCTGCTTCCTGGGGTGATGTTGGTCTGGTTGGAAATTGTCCCGAGGAGGCGATGGCGGCACGCTAGGGACCCGGAGGCTATTGACAGGTGTAGGAAGAAAGTGAATAGCTTGATGGCGGAAACTAGGGGGTGTGGTGGTACGGCACAGCGAGTTGGAAGGTTGGTTGCTGGGGTACTACCGCTTGGATGGTGTCCATCTTTCGGCAGTTGGTTGGGATCTGTTGACCCTGGGCTGGCAGGATGGAATAACCAAGGCACTTTTTCTTTGGGGTGGCGGAGCTCAGACAGCTTAAGGAGTCAAGGTCTGAGCTTGTGGCGGGATAGGGAGCTGAAGGAGAAGAAATAGTGTTACAAACTGCTATTTGTAACTGGCCCTTTAAATGGAAAATTGCCCTGCTTCCCTGGATTGTGGAGAAGCCTATTTGCCAGCCTCCTTCCTCATGACTATGGCCCCTGGAAGATTGTGCCCCTGAAAACTTATTAACTTTTATTGGGTGTGTATGGCCCTTTAAGAACCGTCTGGGGACATATTGTGACTTTGCTGAACAATGCCCCTTCAAGACTATGTCCCCAGACCTGTAAAATAACTTGCCCCTGGCTCTCTCCCACTTGGTTCAGTAAATAGGGCTTACTGAACCAAGTACCACACAGGCGGACCACCCAGAAGTTAAAGTATGCAGGCAATTTACCTCCCAGGCTGTGAGGTTACTGCAGGTTAATTGCACGTGGCGGCGGCCATCTTGGTTCATTCGAATGCGGTCAGCGGTGTATGCTAAAGATTCTGTGGAACTGATATCGGCTACACATTTTACCGAACACCGCTGACCCTTACCTTCTCCTACACTTCGTTTTTCAGCTCCAGAGACTAAGTCCCGTTCGAAATGGGACTTAGTCGTTTTTCGGCATGAAATTGACCGACCGCACAGTCGGTCATAAAGGGACCTCCAGCTAACTTTTGATCCACTGGAGGGATTTGGCAGATTTTTGGAAGTGTTTATGTTTGATGTATGCTAAGTCTGAATATGTAAGAGATTTTATGGAGATTTTATGGAGATTGAATGTATGGTTTTAAAGTTACAGTGTGTGTGTGAAAACTGTATTTTTATTGTATGTAATAATTGGTTTAACTGTTTATCTGAGGGGAGGGGATGTGTGGGTTGCACCAGATGTGTGATTGGTGATTTTATGCCTCCCCCTGGGAGTGTCCTGTTTGCATGTAACCTCAATAAAAGCCAGGCTGGGTGTTCCAGCATCTCAGACCTCTTCTGACCCTCTAACTTGCAGCCTTGACTCATGTTTGTAGGGGACAGCTATAATCACTACAGGGATTGCTATGCTCTTCATACTCCCTTAGCTACTGAGCTCTTGTAAGAGCTCTTGTTCCTGATCCTGCTTCGCTCTACAGAAGGAAGAGGTTCGCCTATTGGAACCTGGAGCCTGGTCGTAGGTCCAGGGCGCAGAGCAGACGGCGAGATACCAGCCCAGCAGCGGTGGTTCGTGGAGTCCGCAGTGCTTATGGTGGCTACGGTGCTGATGGTCCTTTGGTGAGCGCTAGGAGCATCCTTTTCTACGGTCCAACTTCCAGCCAGCCTGGAGGCAACCGTAACAAATAGGCTCCCTAGGATGAACGTCATGGAGACGTAAAACTGTGGTCATTGGTGGTTGGTAGGTTCCGAGTCCTGTCGGTGGCTCAGAACCTGGTGGGGCAGGGGTATCCGGGTATACCCCTGCCATGGTTAATTTATGTTTGGCACTTTAAGTTGGTATGTTGGAATATGTTGGTATGTATGTTATATATATATATATATATATATATAAATATATATATATATATATATATATATATATATGTGTTATTTATATGGAGTCATTGCCTTTTATATCAACAGAAGGATTCGGATGCGAGGGCGGAGTATCGGGGGCAATGACCCACGTTTATTGTTAAATTATTCTTATTATGGTTATTAATATTGTAATTAATAAATTGTTATTATTCAGGATTGTTTTAAATAAAGCTGTGGACAAATTTTCCCATATACCTGCGTGTCAGTGAGTTAGTGGGTTAGGTATGTGGGGGGGTTGTCCTGGAATCCGACTGCCCATATGGCGACTATACACCGGTCAAGCATTCTAAAGGCATGCAAAGCATCATGGGAGTTGTAGTTCTACAACATCTGGGGATCTACCTTTTGGGCACCCCTGGTGTTATAGGGATTTGGGATAGTGCGCAGTTAACTTTTTTTTTGCTTATGAATTTGAGCTGATGTACCCTGTAGCCATTGCTGCTGTCCAGAACTAGTGGGAGTTTGAGCGCAGGGCTTAATTGTGTGCTTCATGTATTTATTTAGCTTCAAAGGGATAACATCTCACAGTCCACCTCTGGTATGTGATGGGCTAATTACACTGGCCAGATGCTTAACATTATTCTAAAATCCAATATGAGTAAATAGCTAAAAAAAAAAAAAAATTATAATTGTGAAAAATGCTGGCTTTTCATCTAAGTGCAAATTCTGGGACCTGCAGAGTTAATTAGTACTGTGTCCTGTTCTTCAGTTCTTGTAACTGTGACAATAACATATGTAAATGGAATTTAGCTGATCCATTGTAGCTTCTTCACAAAGTCTCATGCAGTAAACCTTGTGGGGCATCACTATTCTCAGCAATCCCTTGTTGCCTCGCTAGCTTTGTTTGTTATTCCAGCCTTTGTGTATAAAGTAGAACAAAACCATATTTATGCTTTCTTTTGCATGGATCTGTCACGGGGTTTTAACATAATATCACCCTGCTCCTATCTATACAGAAAAAAAAAATCCTTTTTTTTTTTTTTAACATGCCCAGTTTTCACGTCGTTGTGTAAAAATAGGGATTATACTTAATGAGTTTAACTTTGTGGTAGAAATGGCTGGGCCAGGGCCAATCCCAAGGTCACGGACACCTGGGTGCAGAATTTTTGGCATTTGTTTTCCTATTACTAAAGCTTCCCTTTAATGGACTGATCACTACACTGAAAATATGCATTTCCATAGAACTTAAAAAAAAAACCAGCATTTAAGAAAAACTATAAGCACCATTACCACTACATAGTGGTTATGGTACCACGAGTGCCCTCGTGCCTCCTTGATTGTAAGTAGTCTAACCGTTTCAGGACAATTTGACTTCTTAGCTGAAGACTGTTATGTGCCACTTTGCTGTGTTTGGGGTAGTCTTTAAAATACATGATATAAATTAAAAAATACAGTGATACACTATGAAACCAAATGTAACCAAATAGAAAATAGTATATAAAAATATAGGTAAATATATATATATATATATATATATATATATATATATATATATGCATAAAAAAAATGAAAACTAAAAAGATTTTCCCATGTATTTCCCTTCCCCTGTTACTTATAACCATTTCTTATAACTAATTTCATTGCTCTGTAAAATCAATATTACCTTTTCTATTCCTATGGCCCTATCTCTTCGAGCAATTTCTCATACTACTCAACATATGCTCTTTCTTCAAATCTTACAATTGCACAACAAGATCTGAATGGTCACTTGTGATGTACTGGGTTTAAAATCCAGAATAAAACTCAGCAATGAATGCTCTACTTATAGTCAGGCAGAGACAAACGTAATTTGCCATGGTAATCAGAATAAAAGATGCACCCCATGAACCGCTCAAAGCATTGTAATAGCAGATAGATGTGCTTGCTGCATTTGCTATTGATGAGTGGATTCTCAATGGTCATCTGCATTCAAGAGCAGGATAATATAATGACATTGTAGGGGATTAGAAAGCAAAGGAGGAGGCCTGCAGCTATAGAGTTGTGCAGATAAAAATCATTGAGTACTTACAACAGATCATAGAGACTATTTGGATCACTATATTGGGTATCCTTACAAACGTCTAAATACATCTTCTCCTGTGTGCTACTTCAGTTTAACCCCTTAGGGACCAGTGATTTTTATTTTTTGTGGTCATTACAACATGGTCCTTTAAAGACTTATTGCAGGCATGGGATGTAGTGCTTATTCAGTATCAGCCCTGGTGCATCCCTGCCCAGCTAGTAGTCAGACCGTTTAGCCTGGCACCACCCCCAGCCTCCATTACAGCTCAGTGATCTCTGTCTGAGCTAATACTGGCTTTGTTTCTGGCTCTCACTCCCACCAGCAGGGAGAAGGGGAGTGGTACCCAGTGCACCCCAAATAAGAAGTCAAACCATTCTTTACAATCCTTTACTACTTACACTGTGTGGTGCCTGAGCATGCCAGCCCTGCGCAGATGTTATACTGGTTACCATGCTTGGAGTGTTCCAAGAGTTAATTCAAAATAACAATAGAAAACAAAAGTTGCAAACTTAACCTCTTAAGTGCCTGTGACATCATCATCAACAACCTCGTTTTCAGGTATCATGTTCCAACATGGAATGTTCCACTCATGGCTATGGTCATGTATAGTGTTGCTGATGCTGAATAAGCACTCCATCCCATGCCTGCAATAGGTCTTTAAAGGACCATGTTGTAATGACCACAAAAAAATATAAATCACTGGTACCTAAGGGGTTAAACTGAAGTAGCACACAGGAGAAGATGTATTTAGACGTTTGTAAGTACACACAATATATTGATCCAAATAGTCTCTATGATCTGTTGTAAGTACTCAATGATTTTTATCT